>NC_138604.1:1177656-1217463 GCF_964289735.1 Phaethon aethereus
CGAGGTGCTGGCAAACCCCGTGCCCCCGGCCTGTGCACCCCATCTGTCCTGGGGCTGCGCCGATGCCCCTGATTCCTCCCTGTCAAGCACCGTCCTTGCCCCGAGCGCGGCCCCAGTGGCGCTTACCCTGAGGGCCTGGTAGGCGCTGAGCACCGGCGTGATCTTGTGGCTGGTGTGAGTGCGTCGCACGCGGCAAAGCTGGCACACCAGCCGCTGGCAGGTCTTGCAGTAGTGAGTCACCTCCTCCTTGTGCTCCGGGCACATCAGCCCCTGCACGGGCACAGGGGAGCTCAGCGGGGCTCCACACCCACCCCCTGTCCAGGGTTCTCCCCCCGGCACCCACAAAAACCCAAGGAAGACCCCAACGGGGAGGCTGTACCTTGGGGCGGAAGGTGAGGGTGGGGGGCGTGGGCTCATGTTGGGCTTTCTGGGTGCCCCAGGGGTGGTAGAGCTTGAAGCACTCGTTGCAGAAGCTGGACTTGCACTCGGTGCAGCCCTTGGTGGCCTCCAGCTGGGGGGGCTTGCAGAACTGGCACATGATGGCGGCACTGATGTTGATGGTCTGGCGGTAGCGCTCCACCACCCGCTCCAGCGTCAGGTTGCGGAAGAGGCTGCCCAGGCCCCGCTCGCCCAGGTCCACATCCCGCTGGCAGGCCGGGCAGGGGAAGCTGACGGTCTGGGGATGCACGGTGCCCCGCTTGCGCCCCGGGTAGGTGCCGAAGCCTGCAGGAGGGAGGCAGGGAGGGAGTCAGGAAGGGCTCGGTGCCCCAAAGCCGCTCTGCCTTCCCACAGGGGAGCCTGCCGGGCGCCCTCCCCGTCCCCTCCGGCCATCCCACCTGACTTCAGGAGGCGGTCGAGGCGATCGGGCTTGGGGACAGTCCGGCGTCCCAGGCGGGGGCTGCGGGTGGCGGGGGTGGCAGCGGGCGAGGAGGGCTCGGAGGTGGCATCGCAGCAGAGATAGCCGTGCTGCAGCAGCACCTCGCTGGCGCAGACATGGCAGACGTTGTGCGTGCAGGGCAGGGCCAGCGGCTGCTTGTACATCTCCTTGCACACTGGGCAGACCAGCTCCCGCTCCATGTTCTTCATGCTGGTCTGGGGAGAGAGGGGGGAGTGTCACCCGCTGCGGACGGCACCAGGGCCATCATGGGGACTGGGATCAGGCAGTGGGATTGGGACCGGATAAGGGCTGGGACCAGGACTAGCACCAGGATGGGGACCAGGGCTGCAACTGGGATGGGGATTGGGACTGGGGCCGATACCAGGGCCAGGATCAGGACTAGCACTGGGACTAGAGACAGGACCAGCACCAAGTCCATATCAGGCCTGGGACCACCACCAGGGCCAGGGCCAGGATCAGGACCGGCACTGGGGCCAGGGCTGGTACAGGGGCCACGACTGGGGCCAGGATGAGGACCAGCACTGAGGTGAACACCAGTGTCAGGGCCAGGGCCAGGACGAGGATGAGGCCTGGCACCAGCAGCAGGGCAGGGATTAGGACCAGCACTGGGACCAGTACCAGGATGGTGACCAGGGCTGCAACTGGGCCGGGGACTGGGGTTGGGGCTGGCACCAGGGCCAGGAGCAGGACCAGCACTAGCACCAGAGCCAGGACCAGCACCAAAGCCCAGACTGGAGCTGGGGCCAGCACCAGGGCCAGGATCAGGCCTGGGAGCAGCAGCATGGCCAGGAGCAGGACCGGCACTGGGACCAACACCAATATAGGGGCAAGGGCTGGGATCAGGCTGGGGATTGGGGCTGGGGCCGACACCGGGGCCAGGGCTGGGACCAGGGCTGGGACCAGAGCCAGGACCAGCGCCAGGGCCAGGACCAGGATGGGCACCAGGATCGGAGCCAGGATCAGGACCGGGACCCCCACCCACGGGTGTGGAGGCAGCTCCCGGTGCTCCCGGTCCCGGGGGGCCCGGCCCCAGCGGTGACACGATGCGGGAGGGGGCCCGGAGCCGGCTTTCCTCGGGGATCGCCGCCCGGCATGTCGGTGCACGGTCCGAGGCTTCGCCGCGGCCTGCCCGGCCCTCAAGGGCATCCCCGCCATCCCACCGCCCCCGCCATCGGGCCCCACCGCGTTGCCATGGCGACGCCGGTCCCGGGGGAGCCCGGCCCGGCCGCCCCTCTGTGTCCCCCCCGCTGCCGCTGCCGCTCACGCTGATGCGGACGAGCGCGTCCATGATGGAGGTGAAGGTCTGCAGGTCCTCGCCCTCGGCCATGGCTCCGCGCCCGCTCCCGGCGCCGGTTCCCGCGGCGGCAGCAACGGACGCGGACGCCCCGGTCTGTTGCAGGGAGCGGCGGAGCCGGGGGGAGGGCGGGGGGCGGTGGCGCGCATGCTCGGCGGGACCCGCCCCGGCGGCGGCTGCGGGGGGGCGGCGGGGGGCGGTGGGGGGGCGGCAGCGGGAGGCTCCCGCCGCGCACCCGGGCACCCCCCGCTGGGCCCGTGTGGATGGCAGCGCGGCTCGGGGAGCGACGCCCAGGGTAGTCCCCGGGCGGGCTGAGCCGGGCGCCGGAAGAGGGGCCGGGGCTGTGACCGGGACTGCGGAGGGTCCCGCGCCCCCTCCCGGGGCCGCGCGCTGCGCCTCTCTCCGCCGTCGGGGGGCGCGCGAGAGGGCGGGGACTGTAGCGCCGCGCCCGGCCGCCAGGGGGACCCCGAGCCCGCCGGAGCGCTGCGCCCGCGGGGCGGGGCGGGGGCTCCAGCGCATGCGCAGTGTCTCTCCCCGCCTGATGCCGTGTCCCTCCCGGCGCGGCCGCAGTGCGCCTGCGCAGAGTGGAGGCACCGGGACGGGGCCGGGGGCGACGCCGCGGGGCACCATGGGTAACGGGGACGGGACGGGCCCTGGGGGGCTGCGGGACGAGCTGGGGGCCCGGGGGGGGGGGGGGTGTGGGACAAGTCTCGGGGCCTGCGAGAAGGCCTGGTCCTGGGGGCAGGCTGGGAGCTGCAGGCCAGGCCGAGGCCCGGGAGGCAGCCTTGGCCCTGCGGTCCCTGTCGCTGTGGCAGCAGTGACCCCGGTCCCGGCAGCCTTGTGAGGTGATGCCACGGCCCCAGCCGTAGGCACGGGCACCTCCCTGGCACTCTCCTCGCTGCTCTCGCTGCTGCTCTTCGCTGGGATGCAGATGTACAGCCGGCAGCTGGCCTCCACCGAGTGGCTGACCATCCAGGGTGGGCTTCTAGGCTCTGCGCTCTTCGTCTGCTCCCTCACCGTATCCTTCGGGGCTGCAGGGAGTGGGGCTGGGGTGTGGCACCCTGTTTTCTCCCTTAACGCTCCGGCCAGGCCTTCAACAACCTGGAGAACCTCGTCTTCGGCAAGGGCTTCCAGGCCAAGATATTCCCCGAGAGTAAGTGTGGCAGAGGGATGCGGGGCAGGGAGGAGAGGGAGCACATCGTTGTTCAAGGGTGTCAGGTGTGCCGGCCTGCAGCAGGGCTGGGTTTGCAAAGGGCTGCAGCGTGGCCCTGCCTCACATGTGCTTTGCCTGTGGGACCAAAGGGTCCCAGCCCTGGCCTGGAGGAAGGGCCTGCCCTGGTAGTACCCCCTGAGCTTTTCCCATGCTGCTGGTAGGTTTGTCCTGCTGCATTGCTATGGCCCTGACCCTGCTACTCTGAGGCTGACGTGTTGGGTCAGCATGGATGCATCTTTTATCCTGTTTTTTTTCCCTGCAGTCCTCACCTGTCTCTTGCTGGCTCTCTTTGCCTCTGGCCTCATTCACCGAGTCTGTGTAACCACCTGGTGAGTCCAGAGCCTGCTCTGGAGGGCGGGGAGCAGCCGTTGTGCCGCTGTGGCCGCTGCCAGGGACCTTGATGGCTTATGCTTGCCATTGGGAGGGGAACAGGGCACTGGGTAAGGCCAGTGTTAGGCACCACAGCACAACAGGAGTGAAGGGGAAGGTGTCAGTTCAGCCCTGGTGTGTTCCTGCTTGCCAGCAGCTGAGCAGCCTCTTCTCTTCTTTCCTTGCAGCCTCATCTTCTCCATGGTTGGCCTTTACTACATCAACAAGATCTCTTCCACCCTCTACCAGTCTGCAGCACCCGTCGCTGCACCCGCCAAAGCTGTTGGCAAAGGCAGAAAGAGGAATTGATGTCCTGCTGCCCCTTCCCCGGGGCAGCCCTCTCCCTGCCAGGCCGGACTGGGGCTCTCAGCCGCCCAATAAAGCCATTTCTTTGTAGTTCCTTGGCTGCAGCTGCCGCAGGTTTGGTTCCTCTGCCGGCTCTCAGCCCAGTTTCCTTGCACCGCTGTGTGCTGGCACAACTGAGAGCGGTCGTGCTTGCTCGTCGGGGCTGTGGTGGAGCCCAGGGTGGGTTCTCCACCTCACTGGTGCCTGGTGGGGCTCGGCGCGGGCTGGCAGAGCGTGGCCAGGATGGGGGGGCCGACGCTGACCCCACCACTGCCTCCCAGGGAAAAGGTTCTGATGGTGCCTCATCTGCCTGGACCTGCAAGGGAGGAAAATCCCAGCGGAGCTGGGCAGGTCGGAGCAGGCTCTGGTGCGGCAGGGGCTTGGCCTGGCTGGAAGGAGTCGGCGGAGGGCTGCAGGGACACACTGGCACTCGGGGCTCCGGTGGGTGATGGGATGGGGGAGCCAGGGAAGGTGCAGCTCTGCCCCTGGCTGCTGCCAAGCCCCTGTGCTGTACGGCCATGGCTGCTGGTGCTTGGCGGGGAAGAGAGGCACGTCTGTGCCCTCTCCATGCCGGGCAGGGGGGAGCCACTGCGCATCGGGGCTGCCCCGGGGCAGAGGAGGCCTTGGAAAGGGCCCCGCGAGCCGTGGGAGGGCAGGCCCGGTCTGCTCCCACGCCGGCCCCCGCCACCCGCCGTGGCCGGACGCGGAGGAAACCAGATGCTTCCTGCGGCTCCGGCCGCCGCCGCCGAAGCCCGGCGCTTCCTGCGGCACCGGGCCCGGCGCTAGGGGGGGTCCCGCCCGCAGGGGGCGCCCCGCAGCCTCCCTGCGCGCATGCGCTATGGGGCGTGGCACGGCTCCGCACTACAGCTCCCAGCGGCCCCCGCGCCGCGGCGCTGCCGTGACTCATCCTCGCGACGGTGGGAGAGCGGACGCTGGGCCCGGGACCGATCAAGGTGTGGGCGGGGGCTGGTACCGGCAGGCGGGGGCGGTACCTATTCCTCGGCCGGTTCGGGAGGGCCCGGTTCGCGAAGGCCCGCGGGGGCTCGGGCCCTGTTCGGGAGGGCAGGGAGGGGGCCGGGGGGCACGGAGGCGGCTGGGCCCGGCCCGGTTGGGGGGCGGGGCGCTGGTCGGTCCGCCTCTCACGGCCGCTTTCTCCACAGGCCGCCATGACCAAGCTGGGGCAGTGGCTGTGTGGACTCGCCCTGCTGGGCTCAGCCTGGGCCGCGCTGGCGTTGGCACCACCGGGGCTGCAGCTCCCGGCCCCGTACCGGCAGGCCCTGTTGCCCCTGCCCGTCTACCTGCTGGTGGCCTTCGGCTGCTACTCCCTGGCCACCGTGGGCTACCGCCTGGCCACTTTCAACGACTGTGAGGAGGCAGCTGCTGAGTTGCAGGAGCACATAAGTGCGGCACGGGTAGACCTGCGCCGCCGAGGGCTGCGCTTCTGACCCCAATAAAGCTGAGGGACAGTGGCTGCCTGTGATGTACAGTGCTCCCCGGGGGCGGGGGCACAGAGGGGAGCGGGGGGCCTCTGGCCGGGGCTGCCCTGGGCAGTGCTGCCGTGGGCAGGGGCCACAAGCAGCCACAGACCCAGGACACTGCTTGAAGCCGCACTGGTGGGCAATCGCTCATGTCTCCCCAGGATGATGCTGGTGTTCCGGGAGCTCTGCGCAGACGAGGGGTCTCCACACAGGCCCGTGTCCCCTCTCAGCACTCCCACCACCCTGCAGAGGCTGCAGGGAGCCTGCACCAGCCCAACCTCTCCCTCTCCAAGCTTCATGGAGCTTGGCTCTAGAGGCAGGGATGCAAGGTGGCGAGAACAGGATCAGGCCTCGCCCTGCAGGCCTGCGGCACTGGGTAGCACTGTGGGCAGAACGCGTTCCCGGCTGCCCTTCAGATGTGGTTCGCGCTGTCAGGTGGGAGCTGGCGAAGACTCATCCCGGCCCCGCTGGCCGATTTCCAGGGGAAGGAGGAGAGATGCTGGCTGGGTGGAGCAGGCGGCGCAGCCTTTAAAATGCAGAGTGCTCTGAGCCTGTGGTCTCCCCCAGCCTGCCGGGGCGGCTCAGCCCATGCCGGGGGGCTGCTCCCCGCTCCTGCTGATGCAGCAGCTGCTCCTCTCTGCCCCCACCTTTGTGGGCAGCAGCAGGCAGATGTGCCGGACCACTGCACTGGGCTTCTCCAGGAAGGGGGACAAGTGCCCCGCAGCAGAGGCATCCCTGCTGTAGGCTGGGGGTCCCTGGTCAGCCTCTGTCCAGGGGTTCCCCTCTGTCTGGGGCTGCCTGAGACCCAGTGCTGCCGGCCTGTCTGGAAGAGCTGTGTGGCTGGTGGTGACGCATGCCGGGACCTGCCTTCCTGGCAGCCTCCCTGGCTTCTTCGCATACCAGCCAAAGGACTTTCTTGTTTTTAATTATTGGCTGCGCATCCTTCTGCAAAAAGGAGCAGTTGGTATCATGAGGGAGGACTCGGGCTAATTAGCAGGAGCGACTAATTAGCTGTTTCCTGAGCAACAATGGCAGCTCTGAGCAGGGTGGGCAGCTCCTGCGGTCTCGCCTGTGCATGGCCGTTTGTGGGGTGGCACCACCCCAGATTCGGCAAAGCGGTGCCTTTCTGGGGTGCAGGGCAAGAACAGCAGCCCTTCATGGGCTACTCATGGCCTTCCGTGGGCTACTCACAGCACTCTGTGGGCTACTCGGGGCCCTCTGGCAGCTGGGCAGGCAGCAGCACGGTGGCAGCTTTTCCCTGCACAAACACATGCCCGCTGCAGGCGCTCGCGCCCCGGGGAGATGCTCCGCTCGCCTCTGGCCTCGTGTGTGGGGTTGCGTCGTGACCACTCCCGCCAGCTGCTTGCGGCACATGCCAACCGGAGTGACCGGTGGGCAGCCAAGTTTCTGCCTGGTGCGTCAGCAGGGAAAGCTGCCCTTTCCCAAGGTGGTCAGTCCTTCACCCAGGCTGGGAGCCATACCCCAGTGCTGGTGGGGGGGAGCGGGGGCTCCTCCCCACCGGGAAATGGGGCTGCTGCGGCTGGGGGAGCAAGCAAGGCCCTGGGGCGAGTCCCTGGGGCAGAGACACCTGCAAGCGCAGCCGGTGCAGGCAAGTGGAGCCCTGGCTCTGCGGCAGCAAGACGGAGCACGCCGGGCAAGCCCAGTAGCTGCACCGGCTGGGGTTGTGTGCCGCAGCACAGCGGGAGCTTGTCTTCCCCTCCAGCCACCGCTCTCGGCTCGGCTCCGTTCCTGCTGCTCGCCTCCATATTGATTTTTCCCAGGCCACATCGCAAGGTGTAAACGAGTGTCTGAGCCGTAGCACAGGCTCTGCCAAAGTCCTCGTCACCGCTTCCTTAATCCGGCCTGCGTCATCCGGGATGGAGGACGTGCCCACACCAACAGAGCTGGGGACGGGGCTCCTCACCCTGTGGGGGGGGTCTCCCGCCCTGGGAGGGAAGTCACGTTTTCCAAGGCATCAGCGTCTGTTGTGTAATTTGGTCACTCAAACATGCTCCTGTCCCTCTGCTGATGGACTTGCCTGATAGCTTCATTCCAGATCATTGTTAATTTGTTAATCGAATTTGGGTCGATGCCAACGGCTGCCTGATTTGTGCACGCTCAATCGTCGTGGTTTTAGTGAGGATTTTAATTGATTGTAAGTTTGCCGTCATGGCCGGTCGCAAGCCCCATGTCGAAGCTGCAGAGTGGACTTTTCTTTCCCCGGTGTGACCGGTGTCCCCGTGCTGCTGCTCACGGCGGTTCAGAGCAGCCTCCCTGGGAGTACTGCCATCCTCGGTGTCCCCTCCCTGCCCCAACCCAGACCCGTGCCCGCTCCCTTCCTGGGGCCGGGGCTGATGCTTCCTTGCTGCTGCGAGTGCAGGGGTTGCCAGGATGAGCCCCCACCATCCTGGGGCCAAAGTGGCTGTGGGGACAAGGGCTGTCCTGGCCTTTGCACCCAGCACACCAGGAGGAAGGGGACAAAAAACAGGCACTGGAAAAAGTCTCTGCTTTATTAAAAGGCACTTAAATTTGTACAAAAGAGATGCAGGGCTGCCCGGCAGCCCCAGCCCGGCGCTGGGGCAGAGCCATGGGTGTGGAAGACCATCCAGGGGTCCCTGGGTACAGGCAGGATGCCCGGGGACTGAAGTGGGGGGCTCCCGCCGCCCTGAAGGCATCACTGAGACCAACGCAACCATCACCAAAGGACCAAGGGCTGGAGGGATGCCAGCAAGGGTGAACCACGGCGGCAGAGGCAGGAGGTGCCCTCCAGGGGCCCTGGTCCTGCCAGGATCGGGTGGCCCTAGGCCGAGGGAGAGAGCAGCACCGTGGTGGCACCCAGAGTTCAGTGGCTGGGGCCTGTCCACGCTGGAGTAAACTGGCAAGGGGAGGCTGGGGGGGAATCCTTCATCAATCTGCGAGCACGTGGGCTCCTTCCTCGGGGTCCAGCAGAGCCCCCTCAGGCGTGCAGGGGTCTGTAGGGCTTGTCCTGGCCTGGTGGGTACCGCCAGAAGAGCCAGAACCGCACGATGCTGGTGACGATCCCCGGCACGTTTGGGACCTGCGGAAGGACGGGGAGGTGGGGAGTGGATCTACCCGGCTTGCAGCGCTGCTGCCCTCCCCCACTGCCACTCCACCAGCCCCGCGTTGCCGGGGGAGATTTATTGGCCTTATACCATCTAATTAATTAAAATCAATACTCATCGTGCTGAGCCGAGTCACCGGCTCTGCTGTGTGACACAGATGACGCTGGATGGGGGCTGGCCCAGTGCCAACTGCTCAGCTGAACACTGTGAGGGGGACGGGATGGGACGGGACGGGAGGGGATGGGATGGGAGAGCATCCCTTAGCCACCTGCCACCCCAACCCACCGTGATGTAGGGGTCACGGAGCTGCAGGCCATAGAGCGTCCAGCTGGTGGAGGCCAGGAAGGTGGCAACTGTCAGGGGGAAGGACAGGCAGCGCGTTGACTTGCTCCGGACAATCTTGGCCTGCAGAAGCACATGTCGGGTTGGTCCCAGGCTGGGCAGCGCTGGTGCCACCATGCCCAGCCCCACGCACCAGGTCAGCCAGCGGCGAGAGGTACATGCCGATGGTGAAGACGCTGCAGAAGAGCCCCAGGTGTGCCAGGCGTGTCTGCGCATCAGCAATCAGGAGGGTGAAGTAGCCGTAGCCGGCAGCCAGCACGGCCAGGAGCAGCAGGCTCCGCAGCAGCATGGGACGCTGGGGCAGAGACGAAGGGACGGTCAGGGCGAGGGTTCCCCCCGTGCCCTGCATTGACCCAGCCGGGCTGCCCCCCACCTTTGCGGGGCTGTAGTAGAGGTATGCCAGGATGTAGAGGGTCTGCAGGGCTGCCCCAACAGTGTTGACGGCGATCAGTGTCCAGTCCCGCTTCAAGCAGCCGTAGCCCAGCCAGCTCAGGTTGCTGCAGGGCAAACGGCACAGGCTGCCATGGCCTGGGGGCTTCTGCCCACCCCCACGGTCATGTAACCCCCCCCAACAGCATGTGACACCCTCCCCGCCCCCCGGGCTCGACCCCGCTGTACTTGACGTCGGTGGTGAGGAAGGGCAGGAACTGGATGTTCTCCACGCTCTTGGTTGCCAACATCTGGCGCAGGTCGGACCTGGGGGAGCGGAGGGGAGCGGCCCCCTGGGTGCCCAGCGCCACGGGGTGTGCAGTGCTGGGGGGCTACAGCCTTTGCAGCCAGCAGGCACCCCCCAAAACGTGCACCCTGAAATACCCCCAGCCCCTGCCACTGCACACCCCACACCTCCTCCAGCCCCTACACCCTCAGTGCCCCACCCCGCGCCCCCAGACCCCTCTGTTCCCTGGCGTCCTATGCCTTCAGCCTTGTCACCCCCCAGCCCCCGCAAACCGGCCCCAGTGCCTCCCGCACCGCACCCCTCAATTCCCCTCCCATCGTACCCCCCGAACCGGACCCAGGGTGCTCCCAAACCCCTCCACATCGGCCCGCAATGGCCCCCATTGCACCCCGGAACCGTCCCGGCGCCCTCCCCATTGCACCCCCAGCCCTCCCACACCCCCATGGCCCCCCGCCCCCCGCCGCGCAGGGCCTGGAGCCGCCCGGGCGCTCACAGGCCGGTCCCGAACATGGCGAGGGTGCAGGCCAGGCAGGCGGCGGCGAGCAGCGGGGCCATGCCGGGCCGCGGCACCGGGCACCGGCGGCAGCGGGGAGCGGGGCGGTGCTGCCCGCGGCGGGGCGGGGCGGGACGCACTACCGGGGAGGGACCGGCGGCGACACGGGGCTGGGGGGGGGTGGTGCCGGCCACGGGGGGCAGCACGCGGGTCGCGCCGCCGCGTCGGGCCAGGTAGCCCCGACACCACCGTGATGGGCAGAGGCGAGCCCCATGGGGCACCCCACGGCGGGGGGGGGGGGGAACGACGACCACACACCCCACCGGCGCTGTCCCCAGTGCAGGGGCCTCACCTCCCCACGACCCCGCATCCCTGGGCCCTCCATCCCAAGGGTCCCACAGCCCTGGGACCCCCCATTCCAGGGGCCTTCGTCCCTGTCACCCCACCTCCCCCAGACCCTGCAGCCCCGGGCCCCCCGGGCCCCCCCCCCCAAGATCCCCTATGCCTGGGGACACACCTCCCTGGCATCCCCCTTCCCTGAGATCCCCCCCCACCCCTGGGCCTCACACCCCACAGGTCCCATAGCTCAGTGGGTCCAGTGCCCTGAAATTCTGCACCCCTCAATTGCCCCCCCCCCCCCCCCAATTCCCCACTCTCAGGGCCACAGCACCCCACCGGGGGTCCTGGGGTCCCACCAGGCTGCCTCCCCTGCCAGCCCCGAGGGCTCTGGCCGCACCTCAGCCCCTCCCTCACCCCTGTCGGGGTCTGTCCCATCGGGGCAGCCGCTCAGCCTGGGACCTCAGCCCAGTGCAGGGGGAAGGGGGAAAAGGCAGCCCCCAGGCCCTGGGAGGGCCTTGTGTCACCAGATAAAAACAACTGATAGCACCGGCCCTGCTGGGGCACTTTTCCACTTCAAAGCCCTGTGCAAACACCAGCCAATAAATTAATTAACCAGCACAAACGCCTGGCATGGGCCATTCCTCCTTCCAAGGCCAGGCAAGCCCAGCCCC
Source organism: Phaethon aethereus (assembly GCF_964289735.1). Classification (NCBI taxonomy): domain Eukaryota; kingdom Metazoa; phylum Chordata; class Aves; order Phaethontiformes; family Phaethontidae; genus Phaethon; species Phaethon aethereus. The sequence goes on from NC_138604.1 coordinate 1,188,858, forward strand.
ACGGTGTGGGGGACAGCCCCCCCCTCCCCAGCCCCAGCTGCTCAGCATGGTCTTGGTTATTTATTCAAGACAATCGTATAAAAACTCCCATGTTAGAAAGCTGTACAAATCGGGGCAGGCAAAGCGCCCTGCGCAGGGGACTGCTGGGGGGGATGCCCCTCCGGCACCCGGCAGAGGGGAGGGGAAGGGGCAGATCCAGCATGGGGGTAGCTCTCGCCCACCCCTGTGTGCGGTTGGGGTGAAGGAAGGGGAAGTCGGGCATCTCGAGCACATCCAACTCCCCAAGCCAGTGATGCTGAGGGACCACAGCCCCAAGGCGCTGCTGCAGCCAGCACCGGTGGCACCCAGCTGGCTGCAGGGCCAGCACCACGTCCCCGCCTGCAGGACACGTCACAGTCTGAGCTCACAGCGGAGGGAGACCCGAGGGCTGCCCATGGGCGAGCTCAGTTCCTGGGGCAGGGTGCCAGCCCCTGCTCCCCTCCAATCTGGGGCACACAGCCCCCTCCAGCCCTGGGCTCACGCTCAGTCTCCGGCTGCCAAGAGCATCCTGCCCGCAAGGGCAGGGGGAGGCAGGGCAGCCCGAGGGCTTTGGCTGCTCAGCTCTGCTTCAGGCCCTCTGGCCCTATAATACTGACAAATCCTTTCCTTGCCCAGATGTGCCCAGGGCAGGCCACCCCAGGGCACAGATGAGGACCACAAGGGTCCCGAACACCCAGCTCCGTCCCCAGCGGCCGCAGCCTTGGTCCATCTGGGCACAGCTGGGCAGCTCACAGCCCCTGCGGCACCAGGAGGGGCAGGAGGAGGCTGATGAAGGTGAAGGGGCTGCTGCCCCGCATCGCCGAGTTCTGCCCCACGCTCCTCAGCACGTGTGCGGCTGCATCGTCTGCGGGCAGAGAAGAGCTGTGAGTGTCCCCGACCAAGCCCCAAGCCAGCACCACCATCAGCCCGGGCAGGGACTGCCGCCAGCCCTGCTGCCAGATTCCCACGGGAGAGCGGCTGGGCTCCGCCTGGCACTCCTGCCAGCCCCACGGCCGCCCGGACCCACCTGCCTGCCCGCGGCCACCAACCTACCTGCCTGGATCCTCCCCTTCTGGGTAGAGGCAGGGACAGGTGGTGCCGGAGCTGCAAAGCAAACGCGGGTCAGGCCGGCGAAGGGCAGCTCCCCGACGCCCCGCAGCCATGTGTCACCAGGGGCTGTCCCCCACCAGCCACCGGCACCTTCCCCACACCCTGGGGCTGGCAGGGGACCACAGCCCAGCCGTGACTCAGCTCAGGAAAGGCCGAGTCGGGCACCAACACTGCGACTGGGAAGGGGGGCACGGGCGGCACGTGGGGACCCAGGCAATACTCACTGCCTTTGCCAGCCACTGTCACCTTCAGCTTCAGGCACGCTTCCCCGTGGTGGTGAATGGGCTTGGCTGCAAGGGAGGATGCGGGTTAGGGGGAGGTGGGGGGGTGCCCGGCAGGGACCCCAGCCCCACGGCAGACCCCCAGGCACTCACAAATATAGTAGTAGCTGTGCCCCTCCTTGAACTCCTTGCCCAGTGTGAAGGGGGTGAAGCGCTGGAACTTCTCTGAGAACTTCTCGGGGCCATGCAGGGCGCTGGGCTTGTCGCACTCCCAGCGGATCTGCTCCTTGGAGCGGGGCTTGCAGGCCTGGTACTCCTCCAGCTCCACCAGGTAGAGGGTGTAGCGCTCCATCGTGCGGGGGTCCACGCTCCCCTCCTCGTAGTGTGGGCAGATGATGTCCAGGTAGTCATTGAGGCGCACCTCCACCGTGTAGTCGCTCCACAGGAACCTGCGGCAGGAGGGAGGCAGAGGTCAGCTCCAGTGGGGAGAGGCGTGGGGGGGTCCTCATTCCCCTGCACCCCCAAATCCCCTCACTGATTAATGGGGCCAAGGGAGAGCAGCCTCCCGCCTGCAGCAGCTCCTCAGAGCCCGACATGGGGCAACCTTTGGTCCGCCCTTCCCCGTGCAAAGTCCCACAGTGCCCAGGCTGGCTTTGGGAGCAAAACACCCTCTGGCACTGGCCCCACGCAGACAGCTGGCAGGTGTACCCCCCTTCCCAGCACCCCCACAGCCCCAGCAGCCAGGGAGCAGGGAGGGGACCCACCGGGACACGCACCCTGCCCGTCCCAACGCTCCCGGAGCCAGGAGGCGTCGGCAGCTCTCGCCTGTGGGGCAGCAGGCCCAGCTCCAGCGCCTGCTGCTCCCCACACCTCACCCTGGGGGTGACAGACCAGCGGCCGGCCAGGGGCCTCTGAGGGGTCCCCTCACCTCGCTGGTTGCCGTGGCCTCGGCCCACCTATCCAGGCCAGGCCCTGCTCCCGAAACCCTGCGGACCCTGGTCACCCTGGCAGGGGGGACGATGACACAGCCCTACAACCTGGGGGGTGGTGCCAGGGGGGTCCTAGAGCTGGGGCACACGGCGCAGGGAGGGAGCACCCCTATGGCTGGTGCTGGCGTCTGGGGGCACCCCTACAGCCTCGGGGTCACAGCCGGGGGGCACCCCTACAGCCATGGGGGTCTGGTGCCTTAGAGGTCACGCCTACAATCGGAGGGGCACCCCTACTGCCTGGGAGGGCTGATGCCTGGGAGGGGGGCAGCCCCACAGCCCCAGACCATCCCGGGGGCCGGTCCCGGTCAGACACCCCCCCCGCACATCCTGCCCGGGCGGCGGGAGCCGGGGCCAGCCCCGTGTTTGTCAACACGCTTCCCTGTGCCCCGGCGCCGGGGCTGGCGCCGCGCCACCCCCGCGGGGAAGGAAGAGGCCCCGCTCCCGCTCGGCCCTGGGAACGGAAAGGCCCCCCCGGTCCGCACCTGGGCCGGCCGCGCCGCTCCCCGGGACCGCCCCGCCGGCGCTCAGCCCGGGCCCCGCCGCCCCCCAGCACCGACCCCGCCGCCCCCCAGCACCGACTTCGGCCTCTCCCCTCCCGCTCGACCCGCGCCCCCCGCCCACCCAGCCCCGCGGAGGCTCCATCTCCGCCGCCCGGCTCGGACAAAGGGCGCGGCGCCGTCCGGGTCCGGGTGCCGGTGCCGGTGCCGCACTCACCGGGGGTTGGAGCTGTTCCAGAAGACGGTGTGGCGCTCGGCTGCGGCCGCCCAGCACAGCCCCAGCCCCAGCAGGGCCAGGGGCACCCACCGCCGCTCCATGCGCTCCGCGGGGCGCGCTCCGCCGGGCGGGCACCGCCCCGGCCCCCGCCTTAAGTACGGCCCCGCCGCCGCCGCCCCGCGCCCCGCCCCGCGCCCCGGGGCACAACAACAACACGGGCAGCGCGGGGGGGGCTGGCCCCACGCACGACCGGCACCGCGCAGAGTCCCCCCCAACCGTCGGCGGCTCCGGGGGGGGCGGGATGCGGGAGCCAAGGCGGCGGCGGGGGCGGCCGGGGGGCAGGTCCGGCACGGCCACCCTTGGCCCTGCCTGGGCAGGGGGGTCACCCCTGGCTGAGGCACCGGGGTGATGCGCAGTGATGGGGTGAGGCCCGGGCTGTTCCCCGCGGGGGGCGGCGTGAACCCCGGGTGCTCGGGGCGAAGGGGGGGAGCCGTGACCGTCCCCTCCTCCCCGGGGGGGCAATGGCCGGCGGGGGGGGACGGACCCTGCAGGCCTGTCCCCCTCCCGGCCCTCGCCGTGGGAACCCCCTGATCTGAGATGCTGGGGGACATCAGGAACCCCTGGGCAAGCAGGGCCTGGGGAGCTGCAGGATCTGCCGAGAAGGTGCCAGGGACCGTGAGGGGCTGGGGGTGGCAGGGGCAGCCCCCCTCTTCCTCCCCCCTGCCCATATCAGCTGCCCCTGCTCTCCCCAGGGCTTTGCTCCAGCACCAGGCAAACCCCACACACGTCCCCTGCCCCCCTCCCTGTTTCCTTGATATAGTGAAATTCCTCTCGTGACCCCTCAGCACTGGGTGGGGGGCTGCGGGCGCAGCGGGCGCATTGCCAGCTGCCTGGCAGGGAGCGCGGCGGCTCACTATCTGCCTCCATCTGCCCCCGACACCAATCCATCCTTGTTAAGCCCGGCGGAGAGATGCTTCGCCTCTGTGTTGTGAAGTGATAACTCAGCCGCATTTGCAAAACAACTTTCCTCTTGTTTATTACATAATGATCCATTGATTGTGGGTAATGTTGCATGCCCGCCGCTGCAGCCGTGCGAGGAGCGCTCCCCTGGCACGCTGGAGGGGCTCGGGCGGGCGCCGGCACCACGGCTGTAACCGGAGAGTGGCTGGTGGCTCCAGCAGCTGAGGGCTCTCGCGGGGCTCTGGGGCCGGTGCTCGTGTCCCACCTGCGTCTCCCGTGTCCTCCCTGCATCCCGGCTTCTCTCTCCACCCTCGTTTCCCGCGGGAGTGGGACCCGCTCCTTCCCTTTCATCCTCCCTCTTTGCGGCCAAGCCTGACATCATCCCCTGCGCCGTAATGACTGTGCAAGGCCTCGTGCTCCCAGGAAGCCGGCGCTGCCATGGCTTGTACAGGAGAGCACCTCCCGGGAACCCCCCTGGGGCCACAGCCCGCCGGGATCAGAGAACCGGAGCGTGGCACACGCAAGCCGCGGGGACGGGGGCAGTCGGACAGCGGTGGGAGAGGGTCAACATCACAGCCGCTTCCTTCCCCAGGCTCCTGGCATCGCCCCAGTACTGCCCCCACCATGGCCTGTGCTGGGCACTTGGAGAAACTGGGGCAGGGAGCAGTGGGGGGCCGTGCAGTGGGGCAGAGCTGCTGCAAGCCCGGGGGGTGACGAGCCTCCCGGAGCACCACACTGGATCTGTTTTGCAGGAATGGGATGTGGTACCCAGCACCGCTGGCTGAGGGGCTCCCCATGTCCCCTCCACCATGGTCCCCAGCCCCAGGGCACCAGTGCGTGGGGACAGAGCTGGGAGCAAAGCCACAGGGACCCGGCCAGGTCCCGGCACCGCTGCCCTGCTTGGCCCGCAGCAAAAGGGCAGTGCCAGCATTGGTGACTGGACCTGGGGAGGAAGGACAAGCACGTGTCCCCTGCTGGGGACAGCCCAAGGGACAAGCTGGGGTTGGAGCTTGCCCTGTTACCTCCCTGTGCCGGATCACCCGGGGCTCGACAGCGGGGGACGAGCTGCGGCAGGGATGGGGTGACTGTCAGGGCGGGCACCCACCCACAGCAGCACCGGGGGTACCAGTGGTGCTGATGGCGGTGCACGCGTGTGCGTGGTCACAGCCATGCCACCTGGCGAGCGTGGGGCTGGGGACTGCCCTGCGTGACCGTGGGATGGGGTTGGTGCCTGCGCAGGCAGGGCTCCAGTTACACTGGCTGCGGTTTGCAGGACAAAGGTGAAGCCATTTCACACCGTAAACACTTGCGGCAGAGCAGCACGGGGCAGGTGGGGCTGGCCGGAGGCCACGGAGCTCGTGACAAACTATTTATGGTTTCTTGGCTCAGGCCACCCAGGTGTACTCCAGCCCCTGCCTGGGCTGACATCACCGGCCACGAGGCTGGGGGAGGAAGAGGAGCCGTCCAGTCCGCGGCCGGGAGCGAAGGCCGCGGTGACGTGCCGCGCCAGCTGCGTGCAGCCCGGCAGGTAGGCACGGCTCGACGCCAGGCTGCGCGTGGCAGGGGCAGAGCCACGTCCCCGAGGCTGGCCGGCCACGCCAGGCCCTTACGCGCTTGGCCGGAGAGCAGGAGGCACCCAGCCCTGCCCGTGGAGGACAGATGCGGCCACGGCGTGATGCAAAGCCTCGTGCCACGCTGCTGGTCCAGGTGCACATCCCGTGCCCAGGGCCGGACCCGCTGCCAGGTCTGTGTTATGCCCCCCACCAGCACCTGGGGGCCACCTGAGCCCCAGCGCTGGGTCCCAGCAAGGGCTCCCCCTGCCTCGGGCAGCGGGGCTTGGGGATCCCCCATACCAGCACCCCCGGAGTCTCCCAGCTGGTCCGGGCTGCCCCCCGCGTGCCATGCCCGAAGGCGCAGAGCGGAGCAGGGGTGGGTGGCTGGTCCCCACCGAGCCGGCAGCGGTGCCACGCGCACGCCGGGGAGCGGTGCCGAGGCCGAGGCGAGCAGCAGGAGGGATTTTGCAAGCGGAGCTCACCGTGCCGCGCGGTGTCAGGGCGGCCGGCTCAGTCCCCCGCTCCCCGCCGCCATGCGCCGGCCAACAGGCTCCCCAGCCCGCCCTGCTGCGTGCCGCTGGCGCGGCCCTGCCCCAGGACGGGGCCTGTGGCCGCTGCCCAGCAGCCGGCGTCCAGCGGGGATACAGCCCTCGGCAGCGCCGCGTGGCGCTGCCCCTGCCACACCCCGGCCACGCCGCGCCCGTCCAGCCCAGGGTCGGCGGCCAGGTGCCGGGTGGCACCCCAAGCGCGGGGCAGGGTCCCCGGCCCCACAGCGCGCCGGGCCTGTGGGGGCGCGGCAGGGGGGACGCGGGGAGCCCGGCGCCTGCCGGGAGCGCTCGGAGGACCCGTCTGACGGGTTCGCCGGCTCTTCCCGCACCCGGACAAGCCCGGGCTGGCGGGACGCCGAGCCACCGCCCAGCAGCGCCTGCTGAGCTGGGGGGAGAGCGGCCACCCCGCCGCGGTGGCTGCGGGGACACCCCAGCCGAGGCCACGTCCACAGCGCGTCAGTCCCCGCCGTGAGAGGGGCTGCAGCACCCCCGGCCCCACGCTGCCCCGCGGGGAGAGCGGCTGCCGCAGCGCCTGGGGGCACTGGGCCCTCCCAGCCCGGTGGGGCGCAGGGTCAGGACCCGCATGGCTGCTCCCCTGCACCCGCCGGGGTGTGGGTGCTGGCTGTGGGGCAGAGTGAACCCCAGCCCTCCATAGCCCCAACGGCAGCACCCTTAGGTGTGACCCCGTCACCAGTGGGTCCCCGGGCCACAGCCCCTGCCCCGCACGTCCTCTGCCTCGCTGGAGGCAGCGGGGGGAAGCCGAGGGCGTTCCCCATCCCGCGGGAGCTGCTGCGCCGACAGGCACGTGGCAGATGCCCCCGACGCCCGCAGGAGCCGGCGTGCCCAGCCGAGCCAGATGCACCGGGGGCGACGATGTGGGGATTCCCATGGGGCTCCCGGGCACACTGGGGTGCCGGCCCGTGGCCGCTGGCCCCGTGCAGCCGGTGAGGAGGGCGCTTCTGTGCCCGCTCCTCCCGGGCCGCTCCCAGCCACCGCACCCCAGCACCCCCAGGGGCGCGTGCCAAGGGCCCTGCCCGCGGCCCCACGCTGCCCTTACCTGCCGGCACTGCCTGCCGTCCGCGCTGTCCTCCTGTGGGCAGCACCCGGTCCCTGCCGGATGCTCCGTGCCGGTGCCTGGGGGTCGACGGGGAGCAGAGCCAGCGGGAGGCGGGGGGGGGAGCCCCCCGCGTGCCGCCGGGGTGCTCCCGCTGCCAGAGGCGCCGAGCCGGCAACTGGAGCTGTTGTGCCGTGGGCCAGCGAGGCGGGTGGCGCGGTGAAGGTCGGTGCTCGCTGCCCTCGCCTGAGCCCCTGCCCCGGCCGAGGCCCACCGCGCCGGAGGGCAGGGCTGGCCGACAGCCAGGAGTGCTGCACGCCGCTGTGACAGGGGTTGGGTTTTTTTATCCTTTTATTATTTTTTTTTTTTCTTTTTATAGACTAAGAGCAGAATATGAAAATCACCAGCCAAAGCACTTGAAAAAAAGGTTGAGATTGTTTCTTTGTTTTGTTTTTCCCCAAAAAGTGTCTGTGCGTTTGCATAGGTCAGGTCTTCACGGAAGACGAGGAAAATCCAACACGTTTGACTATGTACAAGCCAGCCCGGGGCTGGCACCGCTGCCTATGGTACAGTATAGATATATCTATATAGTCGCTCTCTGTACAGTATGTATAGATCTCTATATAGGTATGTACAGGCTGCCTGGCCCTGGGGGTCCCTGCCCTCACCGGGCTCCCCAGCCCGGCACTGCCCCACAGCCACGGGGCACCGGGTGGGCCGGCGGCAGGACTCCGCAGGCAGAACTCCGCGCTGCGGGACGGCGCCCGTGGAAGGTGCGGTGCAGGCAGCAGCACCGAGCCGCGTCCTCGCGGAGGTGGCCGGCAGCTCTCCGGGCAGGGGGGCGGCGGTGCGGAGCGGCCGGTTGGTCCCGTGGTGGTTCCCCGCTGGCTCTCACGAGGAGCAGCAGGGCGGGGGGTCCCCGCTCGGCAGAGCCACGCTGGCTGGGCCCCCGCCAGCGCCGGGAGCTAGGAGGCCAGCAGCGTCATGAGGAAAAGCGCGGCGGCCACAGCCAGGGGCAAGTGTTCCCGCTTGGGGCTGGTGCCGCTGATGCTCTTCTCCAGCTTGGGCATCTCCGGGTTGAAGTTGTCTGTGGGGAAGAGCAAGAGGGTGAGGGTGGCACTGGGTGGCCCTGAACCCTCACCCCGCGGCCGGGGCTACCCTGCGGGCGGTGGCGGGGGGGGGACACGGCGCTGTGGGGCCGGCGGCTCTGCCCGACTCACCCAGGTCCTCGATCTTCACCTCGGGCCGCAGGGTGAACTGCGGCAGGGTGGGCGCCAGCTTCTCCCCGGAGTGCGACGCTGCAAGAGGGCGAAAGGGGACGGGGGGGGTCACGCTCCCTGGCCGCCTTGCACCACAGCCCCCCCCGGGAGGGACGGGGGACCTGCCGGCAGGCCACGCTGCCCCGACTTGCCCACAGCCCCCGGGACGGGCACAGGGGTACTTACTGGAGGAGCAGCACACGAACACCTTCATCTTCAGGCAGGCCCGGCGGTGGTTGTGCATCGGCGTGGCTGCAAGGCAAGAGCAGGCTGGGGCGGCTCCGCAGCGCGTGCCCTCAGCCCCAGGCACCCGGTGGGTCTGGGCATGGTGGGGTCTGGCCCTGCCTGGGGGGGCACTCTGGGCTGGGGGGATGCCGCAGCACCCCCATCCTGCACCCTGAAGTTGCACCTGCATCAGCACCCGCTGAACCCCAATCCTGCATCAGCATCCTGCATCCTACACCAGCCCCCCCAGCACTCCCACCCTACACCAGCACCCTGCACCAGCACCCCCACCCACACCCCCATCCTGCTCCCCTCCACCCCCATCTTTCCCCACAGCCCCATCTCACCACTGCATCACCCCCCCCCCAGCCCCACCCCTCCCCACACCCCCCTTCCACCCCACACCCCCATCCCTGAGCTCAGGGTGCCCCCTCCTGCTGGGGGCTGCAGCCACCCAGCCGGGGGGTGCAGGGGGACCAGCCGGGGGGAGGGTGTTGGCATGGGGGGTCTCCTGGCCAGGGTGGGGATGCAGAGGGGCCCAAGCAGGCGGTGTGGTGCGTGGGGACCAGCTGGGGTGGGACACGGGGGACCCAGACGCGGATGTGGGGGCTGCGCGGGGGTCCCGCCCTGGCACCCCACGTACAGATGTAGTAGTACTCCTGCCCCGCGCGGAACTCGTAGCCCAGCGAGAAGGCGCTGTAGCGCTGGAACTTCTCCGAGAACTTGATGGGGCTGTGGGGCGCGTGGGGCCGGTTGCACTCCCAGCGCTTGAAGCCCTGGCTGGTGTTGCAGGTGCGGTAGCCCTCCGCGTTCACCATGTAGAGCACGTACTGCTCCAGCCGGTGCTCGGGCACCGAGGCGTTGTAGTGCGGGCAGTAGATGTCCAGGTAGTCATTGACGTTCACCTGCACCGTGTAGCCCTCCCGCCGCAGGCTGCAAGGGAAGGGAGGGACGGAGGGGTCAGGGACACCCCCTGCACCTCCCCAAGCACCGTCCCGCTCCTCGAAAGGGACCCGGAGGCTGGGGAACGGGCAGGTCCCAGAGCAAGGACCCCGGAGGCAGCTTATCCCCCTGTTCAGCCTCTATCTGGGGCCCCCAACTCACTGGGCCCCCCTGTGCAGCCTCAGCCCCGTGGACCCACAGCGTGGCGTCACCGTCTCGGGGGGCACAGGCTGGCCTGGGGCAGAAGGGGCACCGCTGGGGACGGATGCTACCGGCGCCAAGGCACGTGCACCGGTGGGATGCCTGCGATAGCATGGGAGCACGAGACGGCGCTGCTGGGTCCTGCCGGGAGCACACCAGTGACCTCGAGGAGGGGACAGATGCAGCAGGACAGACAGACCGAGCCGGCCGCAGGGCTGACGGACACCAGGGTCCCGCAGGCACCAGGCACCCTGCGGGACGCAGCCCCTGGTCCTCGCCACGCAGCCCTGGGTGCGCGGGGGGGGCACAGAGCCCCGGCGCTCCCCGTCTCCGGCAGCCTGCAGCCGACCCGCCACGGCTGCCCACCACGGCCCCAGCCCCGCCACGTGCCGTGGCTCAGAGAGAGGATTTCTCACCCTGCTCTGGCTAATCCTGTTAGTTCGTTAATGCCGTAAAGGGTGGCCCTGGGGGAGCCTCATTTACATTGATTAGGAACGGCAATCCCCTCAGATCCACTCAGGAGAGGCTCCGCTGGCTCCTAATCCGCGCCCGACGGAAATCCCGGCCACGGTAATCCTCACCGCCGCGCTGACCCACTGCTCCTGCCAATTAATTACGAGCTGGCGCTGCAAGGTGCGGGATCTGCACCGAGCTGCCACGGCGGCGCCGGACCCAGACCGGACCTCGCTCCGCGGCCCAGCTCAGCAGCGGCGGTGCCCACCTGCACCGCGCCAGCGCGGGCCCCCAGCCCCGTTGCGCTGGGGGGTCCCCTCGCTCGGCTCCCCCGGGATGTGGACCGCAGCGTCCTGGCACGTGTGGCCGGGCCGCGCTTGGCGCATCGCTCTGGCTCGGGGCCCCTCTCCCTGCCTGTCAGGGCAAACCGGGGTCCGTGAGCCCCTGGCCCGGCACTCAGGGCTCCCCCGTCCCACGGGGGGATCCCACGCCCCCCGGGGCCCTGCCCGCAGCGGAGCTGGCTTCCCGGGTGTCCCCGGCAGGGCTGGGCAGGCAGCGGGCAGGGCTGCGCGTGCAGACGCCCCACCCTGCACAACCGCCCCCGGCGCTGTTTGGGGAGCCCCGGCACCCCGGCACACAGCTCCCTGGAAGCCGTGTGCCGGAGAGAGAGCGAAAGGGGGGCTGCCGGCAAAGGGGGACCCAAGGAGCACCGCCTCCCCGTCCGGGGCTGCCGCCGGCATGGGGGGCCGCGGGGGGCCAAATCAGACCTCGTCACCCGTGGGGCAGGGAGCGCAGCCCCGTGCGGCACCTCCCTCGCCGCGCAGCCGCTATTCCCCAGCCCAGCCCGGCACCCGCCGGCCGCCGGGCAACTCCTCCGCCAGCAAGGTGCTGAGGCAGCCACCCTTGCTCCGCGGGGCGCCGGGACCTTTCATCTTCCCCCTTTGATGTGGTGGGAAGGGGGGGGAGAAAAAGGATTGTTATTAAAGAAACGGCCCCGAGGAGAAAATTGCAATTAACTCTGTGCAGGATGCGGGGCTGGGACGCCAGCGCGCTCCGAGCCGGCTGCCCCACACAGGCGGGCGCCAGCAGTCGGTGCTCACCGCGGCCGGGCTGCGGCCATGCCGGGGGAGCGAGGGGCCGGAGGAAGCATAGCCCCCAGGATCGGCCCCGGGTCTCTGCACCCCACGGCAGCGGTGCCTGGCTCCGTTTCCTACGGAGGAAACCCTGTCCTGGGGTGCTGGGGACCTGTAATGCTCCCCTTCCCCTGTGGCACCCAGTGCTGAGGCAACCCCCTGCCCCCCGGGACCCTGCGCTGGGGCTCATTAGGAAACGTGGCTCCTGGTAAACAGCCTCGCTAATGAGCGCTGCCCCACGGGGCACCGAGGTCACCCCCTGGGCTGGGGCACAGCAGCACTGCCATGCTGGGGACCCCAGAAGGTGCGGTGGGGGCCGGAAGCCCTGCTCCCGTGGTGGTAAGCCCCACAACCATCGCCGGCCACCACTGTGCCAGAGCAACGCTCCCAGGCTGTAGAACAGCCCCAAACGAGCAGAGCCAGGGGCCACCGTGGCCCGGGGCACGTCCAGGGGACTCCGGCAACAGCTTTGGCCATGATGCTGCACCCCCACTGCACTCGGCTCCTGCACCGCAACCGCCGTCCCAGGGGCGCAGAGCAGCACCCCATGCAGCTGGATACCCCCAAATCCCAGCAGCCCCAATGCCATCGCCGGAGCACCCTGAGCTCTGCCTGCAGCACCGACCGGCAGCGCAGGGCAGGCAGAGTTGCACGCCTGGCCCAACCCCGGCGGCAGGCAGGGAGCCCACGGGCCGTTTTCGGGCAGGAGGACAGGAACAGACACCGAGAGAGAGGGTCTCATCCTCCTTTCTCACCGAAACCCACCCCAGAGTGGGCACAGGCTGCCCGGTCCCTCTCAGCCACTGTGGCTGCCGGGAAGCCCCAGTGACAGGCGACCCAGGTCAGGACGGACCCTCCGGCCTCCTGGCCTCCGGCAGCTGTGGTGTGGCCGGCGGGGCGCGGCAAGCTCCGGCAGTGCCCGAAGGGTTAAGTGCAGGAGGAGAACGGGCAGCATCACTTCTGCACGACTGCATTTTTAGAGCAGGGCTTTGCAAGGCAGCGGTACCTTCCAGCAGCCTGTCGGTGCCGGGCGGATGGATGTCCCCTGGCAGGACCGTCCCAAGCGCAGGCTGGGCTCGGCGCCCACCGGCCCCGCACCAGCGGGACCCCGGCTACCTGGCAAGCCGCAGCCACCGGTGAGCTGGGCGGCCACTCCGCTCCCATCTGCTGCGATAAATCTGGGCTGAGCGCCGCACGCTTGCTCACGCACTGCCTGGTGCACTGCAGCACGCCCCAGCCCCGGCGGCAGCGGCACGGGGGGGACCAGACCCCCACCCGGACCCCTGTGCTGCGGACGCTAGTGGTGCAGGAAAGGCCTGGAGGGTGGCGGCGCTGAGCCGGAGCCGGGCTCAGCATCCCACGTTAGCGGCGGAGGCGGTGAGGGTCGGGGCAACACAGGGTGTCCCCCGATGCGGGTGACAGTGTGGTGCCCCCAGCACCGGGGGCCAGGGCGGACCCCCCACCCCGGCCCAGCTGGGCCCTTTGTTTGGCTCGGGCAGCTTTGCCCTTTCGGCACATGCAGGGCCCATCGATCAGTCAGGGAACAAAAAAAGTGCCATTGATTTACACGGTCCCCTTCCAGTCACCCCGCGCCACAGCGAGAGGTGAAGGCGCAACAATCGCCGTGGTCGGTCCACCCCGACTGACGGAGGGACAGACAGACAGACCACCCGTCTGCACCCACTGCTCAGGGAGACGGGCGGCTCGGCCCGTCTCCCCCCCCTCCCCGTGCCAGCCCTCCCCACGCAGGCAGCGCTGCACAGTCACGGCACCCAGACGGCCACGCACAGGCGCGCTGGCTCGGCAGACAGCGCCTGCGACACGGCCCACGCGCACGGGTGGCACGGCGCCACGGCACGGCCCCCCCCGTCCTCTCCCCAACACGTCTGGCGCAGCCGCAAGGTGCGGGTGCAAAAGGCACCGCTGGCACACGGCGTCCCTGGGGCCACCTCCCCGCTTGGGGAATTGGGGCTCCTGAGGAGATGGGGGCTTCTCCCCAGGGACGTGGCGGCCGGCCAAGGGACCGTGGTGCCACGGGGCAGCGCCCACCCCGGGGTGACAGGCACAGCCCTCCCTGAGCACCCCGGGACCCCCAGCACCACCCTACAGGTGCCCCTGCACCCCCCATCCCTATTGATGGCCACACAATCCCTTTAAATCCTCGCTAAAGCCCGAACCTTCCCGCTTTGCTAACAAGATCAATGAGGTTTCTAATTGGGTTTTAATTAAACCATCAATCTGCAACCAGTGACTCAATTACCAGCCTGGGCAGGAGCGGGTGGCCCCGGCCCCGTTGCGCTCCAGGACAGCCCTCGCACCCCGACCCCTTCTCCCATGGGAACCCCGTGGGCCCCGGCCGCGCTGCTGGTGCTCGGTGCCGCCCAGCGCGGTGACTCACGGGGCACGGCACCCTCTGCCCCCGGGCAGCAGCTCCCGCCAGTGCTGCAGCCAGCACCCACGGGTGGCCGGGGGGCTCGGCGCCCCACAGGGACCAGCCTGGGGGGCGCGGCCGTGGGGCAGGGGGTGGCGGAGCACCCCAGCCCGCCTGGGGACGCCGCAGCTGCTGGGGCTGGGTAATTAGCTGCTGAGAGGCGTAATCACCACCTTCCCCACCTCCAGCCCTGCAGCCGGACACAGCGCCGCGGCGGGGTGGGGAACTGCCCCTTCCTCGGGCCCGACTGCCCTGCGCCCCGCAGCGCCTCCTGCTGGATGCCCCCGGGACCCGCGGGGGCGGGGGGGTCCCTCCTGCCGTCCCCAGCCCCGCGGCTGCCAACAGATGCTATGGAGGGATCTGGCCAAGCGCCGCCCCGGTGTTGGGGTCCGGCAGCTGCAGAGGAGCCAGGAGTACGGGCAGCCCCAGGCCTGCGCCGCGGGCACGGAGCGGGGACGTGGCTCCTCTCCCGTGCGAGACGCTCCCCCAGGAGAGGCTGCTCCGCGCAAGGGCTCTTGAGAGCTCCAGCTCTCACCGCCTGGAACACAAAGTCAGCCAGATAAAAGCCGCCTTGAAGAGGCGAGCGTGGCGGCAGCGCTGGCGGCTGGGGGGGGCCGCAGGCGATGCCGGGCCCTCCCTGCGCACGGGTGGGCTCCAGCGCGCCTGCCTCAGCCGGGCACCAGCACCGCATGTGCCCCCATCTCACAGCCACCCCGCTCTGCCCCTTCCACGGCACCGTGCACCCCGAGGCCTCAGGCACCGGCACCCTTGGTCCTCGCACCGCACACAAGGGCACAGCATGGCTCACCCCAGCCTGCTCTGGGGGGTTCCTGGGGGCCGCAGCAGCATCTGGGGGGACCTGGCCATGCCTGTGCCCATGCATGGGGACAAACCGCTGTCCCCACCTCAGCATCCAGGACACCAGGACACCCAGCAGGGAGGTGGCATCCCACGCGCATCAGCACGCAGGGGCCCGGCTTGGCTCGGGACACCCACAGGAGCCCCCAGCCACACACCGTGGGGCACCCCAGGGACGCAGCCCCCCCGCCAAATGCCAACGCTGGGTGGGACGCGGCCACCCCGCACCTTCGCCCCACGCTACCATGCCTGTTCCCAGCAGGACTTGGGAGTGGAGGGCTGGGACCGGTCAAGGATCGTCCCGCGCCCCCGAGGCTCACTGGCTGCCACCAGCAGAGACCAACAACCCGGCCGAGCAGGAGCAGATGCCTCCGCTGCCCCGAGCCTCAGACCCCACCTTCACGCCTTCTCTGGGCTTTGCCACCAGCACCCCGACCCCGCTGCAAGAAGGGTGCCCTGCCCACTCGGTGGCCCTCCCGGCCCCCAGGCACCACCAGCTGTCCGCCGTGGTGGCCAGGGGACTGGAAGAGCACGGCCCCATGCCCAAGGGGGACGAGCTGCCGCCAGCCCCCCGCTCCCCAAGGCACCGCGGGGACCCCAGGTGCTGCAGGTGGGCTCTGCGGGGTGGCCCCTCGCCCCGTCCTGCTGCTGGGGGGAGCCACAGGGGCACCCAGGGTGGCGCGGGAGGAGATGGAATAAATTTCTGGGGTGCGTGGTGCAGCCCCGGTGGAGCGGCTCGCAGCTGAGCCTGCCGGCGTGCCCCCCTCCCTGGAGGGCCCCGCGGGGCCGCGCTGGGCTTGTTTATTGCTCTGGTTGCAGCGGGGTTGCTGGGATTTGCAGGCTGTGGCCCAGGGAGCCTAATTCCCCCCATAATTTATCTAATCCAGACACTTTGCTGCGCGGCTATAATTGCGGCCGAGCTGCCGCACTGCCTAACAATAAATATCAGTGCTCCGGAGTCCCTGGGACACGTCTCTGCCGCAGCCGCCCCCACCGCACCGCCCGTGCCCTGAGCCGGACGCTCGCAGCCGCGCCAGAGACGCGTGCGCAGCGGGCGCAGGCGTCTGGCTGCGACACCCCCAGCTTGGCACAGCGGGGGCGCCGCCGGCACCCCCTCCGCCTCGTCTGTCGGGAGGTGCCAGGGCAGCGCCGGGTGACGGCGCGCAGCTGCAGGCGATGGGGTGGGGAGATGCAGCCCCTCAGTCGTGGCAGGGTGAGGGTGGGGGTGCGGGAGGCTACCACCCGCCGAGGTCCCAGCAATACCACGGCATGGGAACGAGGCCGGCGGGTGAGTGGGGTCCGGCCGGAGGAATGGGGTGCGGGGGGACGCCCGAGCGCAGCGGGGCCAGCCGAGCGCCTCGCCATTGTGCTGCGCCTCGGCACGTCGCACACACGCACAATTTATGGGGCCCAGGCTTCCGCCTGGCGACACAAGCTCAGTGGGAGGGGAAGAGGCTGCCGGGGGATGCTGCCTCCCCGCACAAAGGGGTGCGGGGCGCGGGGAGCCCGGGGGAGCCCCGACACCGACGGGTACCCGGGGATGCTCCGGCTGGGCGCCCACCACTGCCACGCCCCTGAGCGCTCGCGCCGGCGAGGGAAGGGGAGATGGGCGATCACAGCCATCGCAGCGGGCGCAGCTCCCCGATGCCCGTGGAGGCGTCCACGGATCCGCCGCGGACGCGCAGCCCCCCCCTACCCCGGGAGGAGCCCAGCCCGGCCGTGCCCACCACCGCCCCAGAGCCTGCGCGGTGCCCGCTCCTCTCCGGCGCGGCCGTGCCAGCCCCAGGTGTGGGTGCCAGGCACCCCACGCAGCCGGGAACCCCTGCGTGGGTGAGGGCAGGGCGCAGCCCCCAGCACAGGGCGTGAGGGAGGTGCGGCGTGTCTGCGGCCACCGGCCGCTCGGGCTCCCGGCGGCTCCGCTCCCGGCGACCGTGGGCGCGACGGCAGTTTCCACAGCTCCGCTCGCACCACCCCCCATTGCCCCCGCACACCCACGGGAGACCTCGGCCCCGCCGCCCTCGGCTTGCTACCCCAAACACGGTACCGCTCCCCACCGGAGACCCGTCGGGCCCCCCCCCCCCCGCCGCGCCGCCGGTGCCGCTCCCACACCCAGACAGGCGGGGGGAGCGGCGGGCGGCGGGGGCGCGGCGGCGAGACCCCCTACCCGGCCCGGCGCTCCGGGGGGGGCCCGGCCGTGCCCTCCCCGCGGCACCCCAGTGCCCGCCGCGGGGCGGGTCAGCGCCGTCGGAGAGGGGGGGCTCGGCTCCCGGTGCCACCGACCCACCCGCGCCCGCACCGGCAGCCGCCGAGCCCCACTCCAGCGGCGAGCGCGACCCCGCCGGTGCCCGCGCCCCGCCCGGCTGCGCGTCCCCGGGGCCACGCCGCCGCAGGTCGGGTCGGGCCGGCCGGTGGCTGCCCCGCCACCCCAGAGCGGCCCCCGCCGCGGGCGGGGCGAGGCGCGCGGAGCCGGGAGGGGCAGCACACCGACACCGGGGGGCCGGCAGCCCCGCCCGCACGGGGGCGCCGCGCGGACACCGGCACCGGGGCCCCCGCAGTCCCGGCGCGCGCGCACCCGGCCCGGTGTCGCCCCCCCCCTCCCCCCCGCTGCGCGCATCCTTCAGCGCGATCTCCGGCGCGTCCCCGCCGCGTCCTTCCCGGCGGCGGCTCCCGCCCGGTGCCGGTACCGGCGGCCCCCCCCCGCGCGGCCCGGCGCCCGCCCCGCACTCACTGCAGGTTGGAGCTGTTCCAGTGCACGGCGTGCCGGTTGCCCAGGGCCCCCGGCGGTCCCCGGCCCGGCAGCAGCAGCAGCAGCGGGAGCAGGGGCAGGAGCGCGGGCAGCCGAGCAGCCATCCTGCCGCCGCCGCGGAGCCCGCCGCGATCCCAATGAATGGAGAACCGAGCCCGAGCCGCCCGCGCCCCGCGCCCCCGGCGCCCAGCTCCGCCCCGCGCGCGCCCGGCGCCGCCGCGCCCCCGCGCGCGCCCCCGCCGCCACCCCGGGCCCGCCTGCACCGGCACCGGCATCGGCATCGGCATCGGCACCGGCACCGGGGCGGCGGGGACCGGGGCCGCGCCGGGTTTGGGCTGCGGACCGCGGGGCCGGGTCCCACTGACACTGGTGTCTCACCAACACTGCCGTCTCACCGGGGACCCCGCGGGTGGGGGCACCGGGTCGCACTGCATTGGGGTCTCACCAGGACCTCCGTGGGTGCGAGCACCAGTGCCAGGTCCCATTGACACTGGGGTCTCCTTGGGTGAGAGCGCTGGGTCTTGGGGCACCGGCCTCCGTGGGTCCATGCAGCTGGCACAGCCGTGGGTCAGGGCTCGGGGCCCCAGAAGGTCCTGGCAGGGCTGCTGCTGGTGCCACTGGGGTCGCATGTGTTCCCAGAGGGGTTTGGCTGCCCCAAAGACACAGGAGCGGACCGGAGGGTGGGCACCCAGCCACTTGGAAGGGTGAGCACCCAGCCACTTGCTGCCGGCACGGGTGGGCTGGGGCCAGCCTGCCAGGGCAGCCCGGGAGCTGGGGGAGCACAGCCACAGTGCCAGGCTCTCCGGCCTGCCCTGGCCTGCCCCGGGAGCCTGCACATGGCCGAGCACCCACCCATGGGGCTGGTCCCCCTGCTCTTCCCACAGCCCTGCCTCATTTCCCCCTGAGGGTCTGTGGGGCAGAGGTGTCCGGGGGCCTGGCAGCAGCTGCGGGGATGGTGGGTGCTCCCCGGGTGCTGGTCCCCACCGGCCGTGTGGGAAGAGATTGAGCTGGGTGCCAGCTCCAGCCGCCTGTCGTTGGCAAGATCCCTTAGCAACTGCCGTGCGGCACCACCCGGCAGTCCCGTGTGCCAGGTGATCCACGCCCCAGCACATGTGTGCACACACGAGCAGGCTCGCACCAGCGCAGGCACACGCAGCTCACTGTGAGCGCCCATGCGGGAGCGCGCCCAAGCATGCGCGCGCCGCCGGCATCGACCCAACGGCCCCTGCTCCGGCAGCACCGGCTTCACACATGAGCCGGAGATTTGGAAGCCTGAGGAGCTTGCAAACGAAACCGGGAGGCTATCGAAACCATGGCTGGGCTTGCTGAGCCGGCCCTGGCTGCTCCCGCCAGGAGCCGTCTCACCGGAGTGGCAAGCGTGGCCGGGGCGGTGTGGGGCCAAAACGCCACGTCCCCGTGTCCCCGTCTCCCCACTGCCCGGGAACAGCGGCTCCCAGGCCCCGGGCAGGTGACGCGGTGTAGCCCTGGGCTCGGGGCATCTGCTGCCCAGTGCAGAGGTTAAGGGGGTTTCCTGGCTCCCCAAAGCTGCTGGGGGAGCCGCTCCCCACTCAGGGCCCCTTTTCAGGCTCCCAAACACCCCTTTGGACGTGTGGATGCTGCCCCAGCCCGTGGAGGGGGACGAGGACAGTAGTGGCCAGGGTCTTGCTGAGGCCCACCCAGACCCACTCAGCGCCGTGGGGGGCCCAACACCGGCGGTGCCCAGGGCAGGGCTGTGCTGCAGCCCCCCGGCACCCATCCGCGCTGCTGGCACTGGGGGTCCAAGCCCCTGCCGGAGCCGTGCCGGGAAGGGGGAGGGGGCCGGCGGAAGGGCCCAGAGGACCAAAAAAGCCTGTATTAATTATTCATCCAGAGAAGTGAAGTGAAGAAAACACAACACGTGGAAAAGGGCTCTGGCTAGCCCCGGGGAGCAGGAGGCTGGGGGTGCTGGGGGGGGGCAGGGGGGACTGCAGGGTCTGGGGCACCCAGGTGCCGGGGTGCCGTGGTGATGGCGGCAGCGGCTCCTCCCGGTGCGCCCTGTGGCTGGGGCATCCTGGGGGGCTGCACACCTCTGGAAGGGCCCGGCAGCACCACGCTGCCACCATGGAAACGCCTTGGCTCGGCAAACCCATGGCAACACACACCTCCACATGGAAACCCCCCGGATCCAGGCAACGCGCACGCCGCCAGCAGCACCCGCACGCCGCCGTGCCCCTGCACCGGGGCACCCCAATGCACCGGGCCATGGCAGGATGCACCGGGCGCTCCCCTGGGGACGGAAGGACCTGGGCGTCCGAACGCACCCTGAGCATCACGGCACGCACCCGTGCGCAGGCGCCGGCGCCCATCGAGCATCACCCCTGCGGCTTGGGGATGGCACCCGGCCGTGGCAGCCGGCACGTGGAGGGGGCTTGGCTGGGCTCTGCCGACCACAGCAGGAGACAGCATCTGTGGTGCGGCCGGCGGGGGACACTGCCAGATGGGTGGCTTCGCTCTCAGGAGGACATGAGAGGCCCCGAGCTCTCCAGGAGAGCATGGGCGTGAAGCAACCCCGGTTCCCCCCCATTTCCATGCCCCCCATCTCCTCCGCCCCGTGCCTGTTGCACCGAGATCCAGCAGGTTTCTGCTTCAAAGCAGGAGGGGCTGGAGCAAAGCTCCCCCCGCCCCGGAGCAGGCAGCCACGGGCACCGGCCCTGGTGGCCGCTGTGCCCGGAGCAGGGTGGGTGCGGGGGTCCTGCCAGCTGCGCATGCCTGGCAGGGCAGGGGACCCGCTTCGCCCGCCCTGGTTAATATTTAACCACGGCTTCCTGTGACAGCATGTCGCAACCGCAGAGCAGAGCCGGCATTCAATAAATCATCGCGCCGGGCTGGGAGCTGGGGGGGGCCGGGGGGGGCAGCGGCAGAGCAGCGCCCAGCCGAGCGAGAGGGGGAGCCGATAAATAATTCATTAAATAAATAAACATGGCGAGAGCGTGGGGAGGAGGCAGGAGTGTAACCAAGAACGGGCTCCGCGAACGCGGGCATGAAATATTCACCAGCCGCACCTACACGGCCCTGAGCACGCTGAGCTCGGGGGTCCCGACCTGCCGGGAGGAGCCAGGTGCTGGCACGTGTCCAGCTGGACACGGCAAGAACATGCTAATGGCACGCAGAGCGGGCGGCCGGGGCCACATGGACGTGGCACCCAAGCCGGGGAGGAGATAGCCAGTGGTGCCGGCACACCTGCGCGGCGCCGAGCAGCCCCGGGGCTTCTGCCAGCTCCTCCTGGCAGCGCTTAGCCGTACAAATCGGGCAGCCCGTGCAGCCCCGCGCCGGTGCGCGGGCACGCCGCCGTCCTGCCGCGGAGCACGCCCGGCCGGCACGCCCGCGGGACACTTGCCACATGCTGCATGCCCGCGGGCTCGCAGCTGCCCGGCTCCTCGCTGCCCCTTTCCTTTTTCATCCCCGTGTCGGTCTTTACATTTAAATGAAGACCTCACGGATGGTCGCACCGCGTCAGCATCTCGGCAAGCAGCGGGCAAGCACTGCCCTGGTGAGGGCGTGGGGTGCTGAACCCCCACTCCCGGGGAGTGGGGGACCCTCAGCCCTGGGAGCATCCCACGGGATGTCACGGGACTGCTTTGGGCTGGGCTTGGAGCACTGGCAGTGTGATCCAGCGCGGGGAGGCGGCACCGGGGAGGTGAAGATGGGTGGCAGTGCCACCGGCCCACCTCACCGGAGCGCTGGGGCCAGCCGGGGCGGCCTCGTGCCGCCGGGGGGACTGGAGCTGAGCCCTGCTACGCAGGTGGACGTGGGGGTGATTCGTTAATTAGCACCTCGGTGGCTTGAGTTAATTGATACGGAGCTTGATGGCGCCGGATCGCAGAGGAGGGTTAATTGCCAACGCGAAGCCGGCCGTCAGCAGCCCGGCCGTGGCCGCGAGCGGGCGGCTGCGCTGGGTGGCGGCGGCAGAGCAGAGCTGGGCTGGCGGAGGAAATCGGCTTCCTCGCAGAGCCGCCGGACGAAGCCGTGTGTGGCCCCCGGCCCCGCAGCCTGCCAGCCCCGGGCTGGCTCACGGCGCTGGGGCTGCTCCCGCGCCCGGCAGGGAGGAAGCTGCAGGGTCCCTGCCCCGGGCACCGGGCGCCTGCTTGCCGGAAGCCTGGCTCCAGCGGGCTCTGCCGTGCCAAATCCCACCAGTCCCGGGCACGCGGGCACCCGGCGATGCCGGGTGGGAGGTGCAGGCAGCTGGCTCCTGAGGGTTCCCACAGCCCAGTGGCCACAGCCGCGGTCCCACCGTGCCACCCTGGTGTGCGGCTGTGCCGCTGGCAGCCGATCCCTGCCAGGTACGGGTCATCACGCCGCGGGGCGCAGCCCGGCGCCCACGCACATGCCGCTCTCGCCTTGGACCACCCTGCGGCACCAACAGGTGCCGGACCGGGGCTCCGGCCAGCGCCGGGGTCCCAGCTGCCCCCCTCTGCCACATCCCGCGGCCCAGCAGCCCACGCGCCGGCGGCGGGGGCTACCTGGCAGGAAGCGCCTGAGTCAGCAGCCGGCACCGGGTGACTCAGCCGGCTTCTCTCCTCTCCTCCCGTGTGGCAAACCTCCCTCCCGGCCTCAAGATCACTCCAATATCATCTGCCGGCAGCAACCCCGGCCCCGCCGGCCCCAGCCCAGCCCCTCCTGCTCCGGCACGGCCATGGCAGGGATGCGCCGGTGGGCGCGAGGGCCGCGTAGGGCGGCAGCCATTTGGTGCGGGCAGGACGAGCGCGGCAGGGGCTGGCACCCTGCCAGGGCTGCCCGGGGAAGGGACAAGGACGCGGAGCTAGGTCTGCAGCCCCCGGCCCTGGTGTTCAGCTCCCTGCTGGCCTTGTCCCTGACACCCGGGAGCCTGGCACTCTGCTCGCCCCGGCTGTGCCACCCTGGTGGCCCCTGCACGGGGGCTGAGGGCTGCAGGGGCTGCAGCGGGCACCGTCTGCGGTGGGGCTGCAGCCCGCTGCCCCCCCCCCAGCACCCGTCAGACCCAGGAGGGCAGCGGCAGCAGTGGGCAGAGCGGTGATGGAGATCTGAGCACGGGGCTGATGGCGCGTGTGGCCAGGTCGCAAGGAGCCGTAAGCGCCCCACGCTGAGCCCCACTGCTTCCAGCAGCCACAGGAGCAGCTGAGCACACAGCGGGCACCGGGACCACCACACACCCTAGCCCCCCGAGGGAGCCCGCACCCCAGACTCGCCCTCGCTGGAGCCCTGGCTGGGTCTCACAGCACCCCCGGGGCTCAGCCCTGCTCAGCCCCGGCAGCATCTCGCCCTTCCCAAACGCTGCCTGCGCCTGGGCCACACCGGCTCTGCCGTTGCTGCCCGTGCCCAGGGCACCACGTGCAGCCCGAGGGCGAGCGCGCGCGGGTGCGTGTGGGAGCAACGCGCGCCGGGGCTGTCAGTGGGCGCAGGGGCTCCCCGGTGCATCACCGTGCCGGCGGCTGTGGGCACGGCACCGCAGTCCTGGGGTGCCCTGGGCACTGGGGTGTTTGGGCACGAGGTGGCTCCCCGGGGGTGCTGGGAGAGGCGCAAGGGGCAACGTCGGCGGAACATCCGTGGGACTGGGCGGGGAGCTGGCCTGTGGTGGCAGCTCAGAGCCGGCGCCCGTGCTGGTACCGGACAGCGGTCCCAGAGCCCCCCATCCCCACTCCAGGCCCGGCGGCAGGTGAGCCGCCCATTGCCGGTGCCTAAGTGACGTTAAGCCGATCGAGGGGCGACGGGCAGCATCAATATCCCGCTCCCGCCGTACGCAGAACGTGCTGCGATGGGCACCCGTGGCCGCCAGGACCAGGGGCGCTGATTGAGGCAGGGGTGACCGGGGGGCTGCCGGGCTGGGGGTGATGGGGACAGGTCCACGCCGTGACCTGCCCAGGGTTGTCCCCGTGCTCCTGCCCTGACCCCGCAGGTGACAATGCTGGGGAACCGCAGCCCCTCAGTGTCAAACGAGGGCTGGGGGTGGGCGCAGGGGTCTTGGGGGACATGGGAGTCGGCCTGGAGACCCCCGGCTGGCACCGAGCTCGGCATCACTGGGCCGCTCTGGCTCTGCCCCGGGGATGTGCGGTCAGCTCCGGCATTGCCCCCCAGCCCGTCCCCGTCTCATCCCAGCGTGGGTGACCCCCCCCGGCCTGGGCTGGGGGAGAGGGGCCGGGCGCACACGGTGACCCTGTTCTGCTGCGCCCTTGGTGCCAGGCACGAGCGCGGAGAAGCGAAAGAGCTAATAAATCGGGGGGGTGGTGGCGGCGGGTCAGGCAGGCGCGGGAGATTTCAGCGCCTGAAATATTCATCAGGTCTGATGCGGCGCCCGCCGTCACACCAGCCGTGAGTGATGGCGCGGGGTATTTTTAATAATGCATCGCTTGTAAAAGGCTTGTGAGAGGGACCAGGAGCGTGGGGCGAGGGCGGACGTAGCTCAGCCCTCGCCTGAGATGTGGAAAACCGGTGGGGGTCCCGGCCAAAATGGGTGGTCCCTCTGCAGCTGCTTGTGCCAACCCCGTGGTGCTGGCTGGGTGCTGCCGGGGACAGAGCGGGCTGTGCTGGTGGCACCACACGGGGATAGCCTGGTGTGGCCAGTGGGGCACGGAGAGGTGCTGGGGGGAGCGGGGTGCCCCGTGCCGCTGGCTGCCCGAGGGGGTGGCAGAGGGCCCTGGGTGGGCGCACTGAACCCGCAGCCCGGCAGCGGGTGCACGCCCGCCCCATCTGGGCTGGGCAGGGGGTCCCATGCCCGGGTGCGAGCATGGCCCCATGCCCCCGTGCAGGGTGTTGCCGTCACAGCCACCTCGTGCTCCCGCGCCAAATAACTGAGCGCATCGACCTGCCTCCTGCTGTGCCTGCTGCTGGCCACAGGCCGGCCGTGCCGGCCCCTGCCAGCCACCGGCACCCGCCTGTCCCCATCCCTGTCCCTGGGCTGGGACCCACAGGGACCCCAGGAGGTTGCCCGTGGTGGAGCTGGGCGCACCGGCCCCACGCCCACCGAAGCCAGATGCTGGCCAGGCAGCATGGGGGTTCTTGCGCGGCTGACAAGGTCCTTGCCAGGGAAGCTCGTTAGCAGCCTGATGATCAAAGGAGCATGGGGCGCATCAGCGAACGTGGGGAGCAGGCACAGAGGCACCGCAGGGCTTCTGGCACCAGGAGGGACCCCCGTGCAGGCTGGGGGGACGCGTGGGCAGGAGGCTGCCAGTCCCCCTGCCCTGCAGCCCCCGGGGACTCACCTCCGCCCCGTGCCCGGGCATCGCACCCGCGGCTCCAGCCCTCAGCGCTGGGGCCCTTCCGTCCCCCCAGCACCCTCCCAGTTGGGCAGGGTGCTCGGGGCTGACAGGTACCGGTGCGCTCCCCGGCTGCCAGGGCAGGACCCTCCGTCCCACCCTCTCTTGTTGCCGAATCCCGCTCCTGGGTTCCCCACTCTGGCCTCGCCAGGGAGGGGTGGGGGTTCCCCGCTCCCACCAGGGCCCTGTGCTCAGCACCAGCTGGATGCGTGCCCGGAGGGACGGACAATGAGGGCTGTGAGCCCACGGCCCTTCATGAGCTCCCCCGCGCAAGGCTGTGGTGAAAGCCCAGCACCCAGCCGCGCTGCCGACCCTCACAACACCCACTCCGGGCATGTTTGGAAGATGCTGCCCTGGGTGGGCCCCCAGCCCAGCCCCCAGCCCAGCCCCCAGCCTCACGGTCCAGCTGCCCTGGGGATGCAGCGCGCCGGGGCTAACACCGGAGCCTTTGTACCAACCCTCTCCTGCCCCGGTCGTCCTCCCAAGCGCTGCTGAGCTGCGGCTCCGCTCTCCTCCCGCCAGCGAGGCCAGTGCCAGCCCGAGAGTCCCGGCACGGACCCGGCTCTGGTTAAAACCAACGAGGGGCAAGAGGACAGGAGGCTTAGTATCCGGGCAGGAGCCCTGCTTGCACCCTGCCCGTGTGCCCCGGGTCAGATCCCACGCTGTGGGCTGGGGCTCCCGTGGGCCGCCAGCCCCATCCCCAGGGATCCAGAGAGGGTCCCAGCATGGGCACCCAGGGCACAGCGGCGCCGGCTCCAGCACCGTCGACCCTTAGTATGCAGGAGGTGCAGGCAGCACTGACAGAGCCGGCAGCTGAATCGCGCTGCCGCTGCGAGGGCGGCTCCTGCCCATCCCAGCTCCAGCACAGCAGGATTATTGTCCGTCAGGATTACAGCGGGCTGGGGGGGGGCAGCCCTGCCATGCCGCTGCCGGCACCCTGGCACGCGCGAGGGCACGGGCAGACGGATGCAGGCGGGGATGGACTGACACCCTGGCACGGAGCAGAGAGACGCGCGTGCAGAGCCCGCCTGCGCCCGCAGCCCCGGGTGCGCAAACCTGCCGGTGCGCGGGCTGCCGAGCGCACGCCCCGCGCTCCGGCCGCCGCCCCGGCCCCAGGCCAGCGGGGGTAAGCAGTGGTGCCCACTGCTGCGACCTCGGCAGCGGGAATCGGCCAGCGGAGGCACAGCTGCCAGCCCAGCACCCTGCCCCGGCTCTGCGGGATGCGGGTGGGATGCGACGGCCCCTGCACGCGTGTGCCACGCGGGCGCGAGCCGGCACGCCTGGCGCACGTGCCCTCATTGCTATGTCAGGCGCGGGGTCGGTGCGTGCGGCGCTGGCTAATTAGCTGGCGCGGGCCGGCTCCCTCCCAAGCCCCTGCTGAGCGTTTTGCTAAATTATAACCTTGACGATGCACATCATCAGGCGGCTGCTCGGGGAACAGCCGGCTCCGGCACCGCACACCCGGCGCCGAGCACCGGTGCAGCGGTGAAGCAGTGCCTCGCCGGGGTGCCGTCAGACCCGGGGTGGCATCGACACTGTGTGCTCACCGCTGCCAAGTGATGTGGGAGCAGCACCGAGGTGGGTGATGGGCTCTGTGGCGTGGCCCCAGGGTGCCTCAGAGCCTGCGGCCAGCGCCCGGCGCCCGGTGCATGGCTCGCCCGGTGCTGTGCTCCTCGGGGCTGGGCACCCATGTCCCCTTGGCTCGTCGTGTCCCCTCCGCATGGCGAGCTGGTGGCCCCGTTTCCATGGTGACGCGGAGCCATTTCCCATCTCCGAGATGCTCTCGGCAGCTCCCAGGTGGGGGCTGCAGCCACTGCCCTTCGCCCATGGGAGACGGGCAGGGACAGGCCCCACTGCCCCGGGGGGGCCATGCTCCTCCCCTCCAGCCCTCTGGGGGGGCCGCCGGGCCATACATCTTGCCTTGTGTCTCCCGCGGCTGCCCCAGGACGGCCGCGGTGCCTGGCCTCACCCTCACCCCAGGGTGGCGAGAGCTGTAAGGCCGTGCCGGGGCCCCTGTCCCGGCACGGCTGGGTGAGGGGGTCCCAGCAGCATGGTCAGCCCGGGGGCCCAGTGCCAGGAGCTTCCGCACACGCTGCCGGGGGCACCACAGGGCCGGGGGCTCGTCCCGGTGCCGCAGCGCACCCAGCAGCGAGCCGGGGCGCAGGGCTGGGCACGGCTGTGCCACGTCTCCATCTCACTTCCCGCCACTGCCGGCACGGCGCGGGCTGTCGGCACGGCCCGCCACCTCTTTATCCCCCTCTTCATCTCAGGGCTGCCCGTTACCATTTCGCACCATTTTCTGTTCCCGGCGATAAATTTTCCCTTTCCAATTTCTGAGGGTTTAACTCCCACCCGCCCCCAGCGCCTGGGGCTGCCCCGTGGGGCACGGACCCACTGACTGAGGGCACCCAGGCACCCCCACCCCACGCCCTGCTCCAGTGGGGTCTGTCCTGGCACCCGAGCACCCCGGCTGGCGTGGGTGGCAGCGGGGGGCGGGGCGGGGGGGGGCGAGGCTGGCATCGGGGTGGGGGGAGCCCCGAGGTGGGGAGATTGTGAGACAGAAGGGACGGGCTAATGGAGCCTATTCCTTTAATAGATTCAATTTCTGCCGCGGCTGGCTGCGGGGCGCGGAGCCATCAATTCGATTCAGGGGATGGGGAATCTGATTTGGAGCGGCCGTGCCATCAATTAGCTTTTATTGATGGCATTGCTCATTGGAAGTCGATGGGATTTGAAGCTGGCAGCGGCTCCCGCATACCAAGCAACCCCCGCTCAAGGACAGCGTCCTGCTGCTCCCAGACCTGACCCCCACCCTCGAGTCCCTGCGGGGACCCCTCGGCCTCACTCAGGAAAGCCCTGGGGGGCTGGGGCAGCGAGATGGGCAGCCCCCCGGCATCCCTGCACGGGGGTCCTGCAGGGCACCCTGACCCCAATATCCCTGCACGGGGGTCCTGCAGGGCACCATGAGCCCCCCCGACATCCCTACCTGGGGGTCTTTTGGGGGATGCCCCCACCCAGCATCCCAGCGTGGGGGTCCCTGGGGCCATGGTCACTCCCAGCATCCCCGCATGGGGGTCCCTTGGGTACGGTTCCCCCTAAACGCCCTAACCCCCACCTGGGGGGGTCCCACAAGGCACAGTCCCCCCCAGCACCCCCGCATCCACCACCCCACAGGGCGTGGACCCCGCTGCACCAGGCAGCCCCAGGGGCCCCGCGGGATGGGGTGCGGTGGGGGAAGGGCAGGCAGCGGCGCGGGGGGGAGGGGCGCGGCACGGTCGATGCTTTTGCTCAGCCTCTTGCCGAGCAGTTTCTCCCGAGAAGCCATAAAACCTGTCTGACGTGCCCGGCTCCACTGCGGCAAGCGGCTAGCAACGCCTGTGCGGGGGGGCCGCGGGGCCGGGGGCTGGGCGGGGGGGGGGGGGGGCTGCGCTCACGGAGAGGGGGCCGGGAGCCACCGGCCGCTACGAGAGCCTCGAGCATCCCTCCGGCCCGCGGGCAAGCCCGGGGCGCGCCGCTGCCAGCTCCATCCTGCCGCCGCCGGCTGCACCGGAGCTGCGACCCCGGCAGGGACCCGGCCACACCGAGAGATCGGCCTGGACAGTGGCCTGGGTGCCCCACTGGCAAAGGGTGACACCCTGACCGCGGCCCCCTCAGCCCCGCGCTGCCTGCGGCGCATGCTAATGGCGTATGCGGTGGGCAGATGGACGGACAGACGGAGGACCGCCGCCCCGTGGGCAGCTCAAGCCCAGCTGAGGGCAGCGAGTGGGACCATGGTGCCCGGCCGGGGGCTCCGGGTCAGCGGCCCCCCAGCCCCACCGCTCCCTTGTCCTTGTCCCTTACCAGGTGCTGGCGGCCAGCTCTGGGTCCCGCTGCCAGGCGCTAATTGCAGGCAGCTCGTCTGTAATTAAAGCTCTCCCTGTGAC
>NC_138604.1:1217663-1242004 GCF_964289735.1 Phaethon aethereus
GCCCGCGTTTGTCCCCTTTCGCGTTCAGGGAGGCCATGCAGGAGCTGGAGACGGGGCCGGCGCCTGCAGCGGGGGGCAGCAAGCCTCAGCACCCCCACCCAGCCCCTGGACCCCGGTCCAGCCCCCCCGTACCTGGCCCCAGCAGCTGCTGGCACTGCCCCTCATAGGTGGCACAGGCACCGCCGTAGCAAACTGCTCGCCCGCCGGCACAGGGCTGCCCTTCCTGCAGGAAGGCGTCGGGCGGGCAGCGCGGCGAGACCCCATCGCAGAACTCTGGCAGGTCGCACTCGCCCAGCGGCTCCCGGCATGGGTGTCCGGCGCGGCGCAGCTGCGGGAGGACACAGTCAGACAAGCAGAGACCCCCAGGAAAACCACCCCGGGGAGGGCCTGGGGTGCCAGCGCCACTGACTGCCTGTCCCCACGCACCTGGCAGTCCTGGCAGCAGGCGTCCCCCGTGGCACACTCAGCCCCGGGCACCAGCTGGCAGGTGCTGCTGTTGCAGCAAGGATCGGCGCACTCCTGCCGGCAGAGGGGCTGCGGTGAGCGGGTGGCACCGGCGTGCCCCCGCCAGCCCCACAGCGGGGCTGGGACGTGGCACCCCTGGGCAGAGCCATGCCATGGGCAGCCCTGGGCTCAGGAGGAAGGGGGTGGCCACAGGGGGACCCCAGCCCGCCCGGAGCACCCCATACCATGCTGAGGCCGCAGTCGCAGCCCTCGCCCGGCTCCAGGAAGCGGTTCCCACAGCGGGGGCTCCCAGCCAGGCGCCGAGGCTCGGGGACGTTGGAGAGGCACCAGCCCTGTCCCTGCCGCAGGCTGCGCTCCAGGTCCTGCCGGCTGCAGTTGCTGAAGCTCAAACCAGGCGTCAGCCTGTGGGGTGGGTGAGGGGCCGGTGAGGCGGGGAGGGGGCTCAGCCCCGCTCCCCCGTGGCCCTGCCTGCTGCCCTCACCCCGTGGGCGATGCCATGATGCAGCCGCGGTCCTGCCGGAGGTCGCTGCAGTCACAGAAGCGGCCGGCGCCGTCGTGGCGCATGCCCAGGTTGTGCCCCAGCTGATGGGCCACGGTGGAGGCAACGACAAGGATGCTGACGGAGTGGTCCTGCAGGACAGCGGGGGTCAGAGCTGGCAGGCGGCAGGGGCGCGAGGGGGCGGGGGGTACTCACCATGCTGACCCCCCCGGAACGCATGGGAGAACACATGGAGGCTTGAGCCGACATCCCCACTGAGACGTCGTCAAAGCGGGCGCCCCTGGGGAGAGAGCGCGGGGGTCGGGGGGCTGCCTGCGTGCCGCATCCCCCATTCCCGTCCCGTCCCCCACTCACGTAAGGAGCTGGGCGTTGTCGTGGGGCAGTCGGGGCAGCAGCTCCTCCCGGCGCCAGCGCAGGAACCGCTCCAGCGCGGCCCGGGCGCTGCGGCCCACCGCAAATCTGTCACCTTCGCTCCAGACCTCCACCGCCAGCAAGGCCACGCGCACTCCCAGCGGCTGGAAGAACTGGGGGACACGGGGGGGTGGGTCAGAGATCCCTGGTGCTGCTGCAGCGCGGGCACGGCTGAGCTGAGCACCGGGCTGGGACGGACGCTGCCCAGCGGGTCGTGGCAGCAACTCACCGCGTCTACCTGGTTGGCGATTTCCAGGGTCCGGGTGTGGACACGTCGCAGGTCGGCATAATTCTGGAACTGGGGGCGCAGGGAGAGGTGTCAGAGGGGCCGGTGGGGGACCGGAGCAGCCCCTGCGCCAGGGACGTCTGCCTGGCACTCACCGCAGCGTGGTCCACCACCATCACCAGCTCCACGAACCGCTGCTGCTCTGCCATCGCCCGCTTGCCCTGGGGACAAGAGGGTCTCAGGGTGTGGGCGAGGGGACCTGCTCCGGCAGGGCAGGACCCGCGGGTGACCTACCCTCTGCGGCCGGGGGGGCTCTGTCTCCTCTGCCCGGGGTGGCTCTGGGTGGCCCTGCCCACAGGCCCGCGGTGCCAGCCGGACCTCCCGTGGCCGGTACGCGATGTGCCACCCCGGGGGGCTGCCGGCATCCGGCTCCAGCCCGTAGCTCCTGGTCTCCGACAGCCAGAGGTGGCCACTAGGGAAGGGGAGAGGGGGCGTCAGCGGCACGGTGGGAGCCAGGCTCAGGGTCCACCAGGGCCGGGGGCTCACCTGAGTCCGGTGCAGGCACAGAGGCTGGCCCAGGAGCCGGGGAAGCCCTGCACCGTCCCCCGGTAGCAGCAATGCTCCTGCAGCAGAGAGGGGGACTCAGGAGCCAGCCCCATACTGGGGTCCCCCCAGGGCACGGGGGCAGCTTGGGGACACTGCTGGGGGCACGATGTGCCCAGGCCCTACCTGCTCGCTGGCCTCCTGTGTCACCCGTGTGCCGTTGGGCAGGTAGTAGAGCAGCGCCCCGGCACCCAGCACCAGCTCCCTGCCAGAGGCACGCGTCACCCCTGCGGTAGGGACCCCAGCTCGCCCCGCTCTGGGCGCACCACTGATGAAAATGGGGATCCCGGTACCTCCCACCCTGCTGTGGGTGCACCTCAGATGGAGACAGGGTCCCCGGGACCCCCATCCCATGTGTACCATGGATGAAGAAGGGGAACAAGGGACTCCCACTCCATGTGCACCACAGATGGAGAGAGGGTCCCCTAGACCCTCACCCTGCATGCACCATGGATGAAGACAGGACCCCTGGGCCCCCCATTCCACCCCCACCCTGCTCTGCCCCAGCCAGCTGCCGACTCACCAGTTTTGCTCCAGCTCCAGCACCAGCCGCGTCCCCTCCAGCTCCAGCAGGACCCGCAGCCGGGCGGGGAACCCCCCCTACCACAGGCAGCGGTTACAGGAGGACCCCACACCGCATGTGCGCCAAGCTGCGGGTCCCCTCCATCCCCACCGCCCTCCAAAATGCCGTGACCCCCAGCGGGATGTTAGCGGGGGGCCAGGGGACCCGCCTGGCCCTGGCGCGTGCCCGGAGGGAGGGGGCGGAAGGGATCCCCTGCCTGCCCTGGCCCCCGCCCTCGCACCCCGCAGGAAGCGTCCCTCCCAGGTTCATTGTGCCGGGGAAGGGGGGGTCGGACGGAGCCGGGCTCCCCCCACCGCCCCCCGCGCTTCCTGCCCGGTGTAGCGCGGCGGAAACGCCGGAGAGACTCCCAACGGCCGTGGGGTGGGCTGGGCCCTTCCGCCCCGGCCGGGAGGGGTGCCGGGTGCAGGGTGGGTGCCCCGACCCAGCAAGATCCCTCCCAGCATTAGGAGGGGAGGGGAAGGGGGATTTGCTGGGGATCCCACTCCCCACTGCCCCTGGGATGCCCAGAGGCTCTGGGCACTTGGACCCCCGGGGATTTGGGGCCAGGGGACCTGGGCGCTGGGTTTCCTGCACTGGAAAAGGGGTAAGGGGAGGTGATGGGGTGCAGGCAGCCCCCCTCCCACCTGCCTTCCCAAGCCCCCACAAGGCGCAGGCACCCCAGGGACACGGGCGGGGGCTCACCTGGGTCGCCTCTGCCAGGCTGACTGTCCGGTCGTCCCACAGGACCCACGGGGTCACGTGCCAGGAATGTCCCAGTTCCGCACGGCGCTGCCGTGAGTTGTCGTCACCTGCACGGGGCCCAGAGCCACTCTGTCATGGCCTGGTCACCCGCCACAGCTCTGTCACGCCACGGTCACCCGGCACAGCGCGGCACCCCAGGGCCAGGGCAGGGGCGCAGGGCGGGGAGCAGGAACGGGGGCTCCCTCCCTCGCCCCGTCAGCTCCCGGGGGGGCCCCCAGCGACGCCCCGAGCATCCCCTGGCCTGGCACCAGCTCCCGGGGCCGCCTGGAGGTGGCCCCGCGGCGGGAGGCGACGGGGGGACGGGGAGCGCACGCCCCCGCCTCGGGATGGGCTTCCCGGGGTCCCCTGCCAGGCCTTGCGTCAGCCCCGGCCCAGCCGCCCAGTACAACCAGCTCGGGGACCGGGGCAGGGCTGGGAGGCCCGGCCCGACTGACTCAGTCCCTCACCCGCCGCTTCCTCCCGGCTCCCCGGGGGGACCCCCACCCTCCGGCGGCCCGCAGGACACTCCAGCAGCCGGAGGCCCCCGCGGCCCCTTTTCCCCACGGCCCCGCCGGTCCCCACGGCGCAGCCGAGCCAAACCGCGGTCCCCGGGAGGCACCGAGCACCCCGCGGGGCTGCGACCCCCGCTCCCGACGCCCCCGAGGGTCCCCGCGCGACGCCCCGGAGGAGGCGAGGAGCGGACCCCCCGCGGGCTGTGGGACACCCCCGTCCCCGCTCACCTGCGCCGCTCCCGTTGGCACCGGGGCCGGCGGCGAGGAGCAGCCCCGCGGCGAGGAGCAGCCGCCGCGCCCCCATCGCCCCCCCGCAGCCCGAGCGGGGCTCGGCGGCCCCGGGCAGGCGGCTCCCGCGCTGACCCGCCGCGGCCGCCCCCGTCGGCGCTCCCGCCGCGCATGGCACCGCCGCCGCCGCCGCCGCCGCCACCGGCCGCCCGGCCCGGCCCGGGAGGAGGAACTTCCTGCCCGGCCCCCGCCCGGCTCCGCCCGCCGCCCCGCCCAGGCCGGCGGGGCCGCGCCTCAGCGGCGGCTCCGTGCGTGCCGGGAGCCGGCTGCCACCGCCCGGTGCGCGGCGACGGAGGCCCCCTGCCCTGCTGCTGCGGAGCCGGACTCCGGCCCTCCCGCCCCCGTGCTCCAGAGACCCCCACCTTCATCACCCTGTGACCACAGACCCCTGCCTTCGTCACCCAGGGCAGTGAAGACACCCACCTTCGCTATCCCCCGCTTTGGAGACACCCACCTTCGTGACCCCGTTACACCAGGGACCCCTGCCTTCACCATCCCGCTCAGTGGAGACCCTCGCCTTCATCACCCGGTACAGTGGAGACCCCCGCCCTCATTACCCCGTACACCGGACACCCCCACCTTCGCCGCCCCATGCACTGGAGACCCCTGTGTCTTCATCACGTGGTACAACAGAGACCCCCATCTTCAACAATTCATTTAGTGGAGACCCCCACCTCCGTCACCCTATACGCTCAAGGCCCCCACCTTCCCCATCCCATACATGAGACCCCCGCGTTCACCATCCCGTAGACAGAAGACCCCCACCTTCATCACCCCTACACCCCCTTTCACCACTCCATACACTAGAGACCCCCACCCCCGCGGATGCACCCCACAGACCCCACTCCATGCAGCGCAAGGAGGGTCGCAGCTTTTATTGCCGAGCACCCTCAGGCCGCGTACCCCATGTCGTCCTCGCTGCTCTCCTGGGAGAGGCCGCCGTCCGCCGGGGCGCAGGCGAGGCACACACCGCCCGCCTCCCGCCAGCACGGCCTACAGTACCGGGCGCCGCAGGTGGGCATGGGGCAGACCCGGTCCCGGGGGGTCTCGGGCTCCCCGCACACCGTACAGCTCCGGCGCATCCAGCGGCGCAGGCGTGGCCAGCGCTGGCAGCACCACTCCAGCAGCGACTTCCCCTGCGGCAGGGGCAGGGACAGGTGGGGCTCGGGTTGAGCCGTGACGCCACGGGGCAACAGACCTGGGATCAGGGGACAGCGAAGCCCCCCACCCTGGCACCCCAGTGCGGTCCCAGCCCCGTGTCCCCGGCCCCGCTCACCAGTGCCGGGTGTTGCCGTGCCCGCCGGGCGATGCGCTTCTGCTGCCGGCGGACGAAGCTCTGTCGCTGCTGCAGCAGCTTGTTGTAGAGGTAGAGCACGCGGCTCTTCTCCCGCTGCACCGGTGAAGATTGTAAGGGGGGGCGGGGGGCACCAGCCCCCACCCCAAAAACTGCTCCCTGGGCCCTCGGCCAGCGCCGGGGCTGCCACTCGCCTTGGGGAAGTAGAAGGCAGCAATGACACGGCGCAGGCGGTACGTGTAGACCTGGGCCAGGCAGAGCAGCACCAGCACAGCCAGGGGCAGGCAGCTGCCCACGTACTGCTGCCTCGTCATGGCCCGCGGCTGCGGCAGGCAGGCTGGGGACACAGTGGCAGCGCTGAGCCCCCCGGGAAAAGGCCCCTCTCGTGGGCTGGGGCAGCCGGGCCACGGAGCCGGAGGGAGTCCCATCCCCTGAGGGGGCTCACCGACGTTGGAGGTCTCCAGCACGGTGTCGGAGGAGGTGTTGAGGGCCCCAACGGTGCTGCGCAGGAGCCGAGCCATCAGGGACATGCCCGTCACCTGCACGGCCAAGTGGTGGCTGCCTGCGGGACGGGAGCACGTGGCGGGGGGCTGTAGGGCTGGGGAGGCGGGTGCTGCGGGGCACGGTGGGGCCGTGGGGCCGGGGGCTGCCCCCAGCGCCGTGGGGCTGGGGTCTCACTGTGGAAGGAGTACTGCACGAAGGAGTGCTGCTGGATGATGCTGAGCATGGTGAAGAGCACGTGGTCCAGGCTGCAGGCGAGGAGGAGGAGGAGCAGGGGTGGGACGCACTCCAGCAGCTCCAGCACCTGCAGGGAGCGGGGTCAGCCAGAGCCTGCCCTCCAGCCCTGCCCCCCCGGCCCCCCGCCAGCCCCTCACCACGCTCTGCAGCTCGGGCGGCTGCATGGCCAGGCGGCACGGGAAGATGACAGCCGAGACCTCTGCCCGGCGCAGGGGCAGCAGCGTCCGCTTCAGCTGCAGGAGGGGGAGCGGGGTGGCTCAGTGCAGTCCCCTGGGACCCCCTGCCAGGGGTGGGGGGCTGCTCTCTGCCCCTTCTTCCCCCTCACCTGCTTTCTGCGGCGGGCATCGATTTGGCGGAAGTAGGTGGTGATGTAGACGTTGTCGAAGCAGATGTCCTGGCAGTACCGCTTGGTGTAGAGGAAAGCCCTGGCAAGAGGGGGGGACTGGGGGTGTCGGGGGGGCGAGGGACAAGGCTGCAGCCCCCCAGGACCCCCCCTTGTCTTCATGCCCCCCAGACCTGCTGCCAAAGGATGCCCCTACCCCTCTGTGCCCTGCAGCTCTCACAGGGTTGCCCCCATCCCCACCCCCCATGCTGGGGCTCACGAGATGAAGACGAGGAGGAAGGTGAAAGAGAGCAGCAGGCGGAAGAAGGTGACGGCCTGCCCCAGGCGGGTGGTGTGCTTCTGCAGGTGTGAGGTCACCTCCGCCATCATCTGCTCTGCCGACAGGCTGGCACCCTGCAGCATCTCGCGGTGCTCCTCCTGCGGCGGAGGGGCCGTGGGACCGGGCAGGATCCGTCCCCCCCACCAGCCGAGGGCAGAGGGGCCGCGCACCCACCTGGAAGACCACTCTGGCGCTGAACTCCTGGCTGAGGTTCCTGACGGAGTTGTTCACCATGTCATACATCTGCCCGAAGTTGCCCTCCACAGGGATCTTGTCCCAGCACCAGCCATGCAGGACTGCGGGGACGGAGCGGGGACGATGCTGGCAGAGCTAGGACCCCCGGACATCGCCCTGGCATGGGCTGCGGCCGCCACCCCACGCATCACCCACCATGGACAATGCGGCAGAGGAACTTGAACTTCATGGGCAGGCAGAGGAAGTGGCTGATGAGGGGCACGACCACCTCCGCTATGCAAGTATCGTACTTGGCTCTGAACCAGTCCTGGCAGCGCTTCATGCCCAGCTCGATCACGTCTGGGGGGCAGGAGCCCTCAGCCCCCCGTGCACCCCAGCCCCTGCAGGGCTGGCGCAGGGGGCTGCGGCAGCCCCAGCCCCTGGCTGGCAGCTGCCTGCACCGCACGCTGCCAGCCTCCTGCCTGCCCCACTCACGGGTACAGCGCTGTTTGGTCTTCATCTCGAACAGCTGCTGGGTGCTGGGGGCCGCCCGGGGGTCCAGGTGCTGCTGCCGCCGCAGGTCGTACCCCGCCTCGCTCGCCACCTCCTCGTTCAGCCCCACGAAGGCGCGCGAGATGTTCTGCATCTCAGCGCGCAGCGTCCGCCCGCTCCGCTGCCGGCGAGGCGGACACACAGGCTTGGCCCCGCTTGCCCCCAGCCCCCCAGCCCAGCCCCCCGCCTCACCACCATGTCCTCCATCACGCTGTGCAGGGGGGCCACGGACACCCGCCAGAGCTGGAGGCTGTGGTTGATCTGCAGCTCCACCACGCAGACCAGCGAGCGCGTCACCTCGTCCACGTTGTGCACGGTGTTGGCCACGGGCCCTGGTGCCGGCAGGACCGGCTCAGACCGCGCCAGCCCTCGGCACCCTGCCGGGGGGATGGGGACACGGGGGCACCCTACCGTTGTAGATGGCGGCGAGGACTAAGGAGAGGACGTAGACCCGACCCTCCTTGCCCAGGAACTTGGGGGCCATGAGCAGGCTGGCGCAGCGGAAGTGGGGGGACGTGGCCCAGCCCAAGGCAGTCACCCCTGTGGGGAGTGGAGAGCTGGCCCCACGGTCCTGCAGAGACCCGCCCGGGCCTCCGACGGCCCCCATCGCGCCGGTGCCCTCCCGGCCCCATCCTCACCTGCCAGCCCCCAGGAGAGCTGCACCTTGCGAGCCTCTGTGATGTTCATGGGGATGACGAGGAGCCGGCAGAGCCCTGGAACACCCGCGAATGTGCCCCGAGCCCCTGGTGCCGCCGCCCCTTCCCCGGTGCCCCGGCACCAGGCACACTAACCGAGGCCGAGGAGGGTCCCGACACTGGCGCCCAGGAAGAACTTGCTGCCGCGGTACTGGTCCGGCCGGCTCCAGAGGAACCGGCTGCACGGGGCGGGCAGCAGCGAGACCACCACTCGCTTCAGGGCTGGGTGGGGAGGGAGGCGTCAGCCCTGCCCTCTCCTGCTGCCCACGGGCAGCCCTGGCCGGGAGCGGGGTGGGAGGGGACCTCACTCGTGTTGGGTGGCTTCTCCCTCCTGCGTGCCTCTGCCCCAGCCGAGCACCCTCGCCCCAGCGGCACCGCTGGCTCCATGGCGCTGTGCCTCACCCCGGCGACGGCGGGGGCTCCCCCGGCACCGGCGACGGGGAGACGCTCCCCCGGAACCGGCGCATTGTGAGCCGCCAGTTCTACCCGCCACATCCCTGCGCCCGGAGCCTGGGAGAGCGCCCGGAGCCTGTGGGAGCCCAGCCCGGCGTCGGGCTGATCTCGTGGCTGGGTAAAGCCCGGCGAGGGCTGAGGGGACCAGGGGAAGAGCCCAGCGCCGCAGCCCGGGGGCAGGCGGCCCGGCCACATGCACCGGCCGGAGGAGGCGAGCGAGAAGAGGGAATTGGCCCGCAGCGCCGGCGGCTTCGTGCTGGGCATGGCCCTGGCCAGCCTGTACGGGGCTCTGGTTCTGCTGGCGCAGGGCCACAACGTCTGGTACTGCCTGGTCACCACCGTCAGCCTGGGCGCGGGGCTGGGGCTGGGCATGGCCTTCTCCACCAAGGTGCGGGTCTCCGTGCTGCTCTCACTGCCCCACATCTTCACCAGTAAGCAGCCGTCGGCCCCACTGCTGGGAGCTGGGGGGGGTACTGAGGGGGTGCCGGGGGGGTGCCGGGTCCCAGCTGACCCCCTGTCCCCACAGAGGAGGGGAAGATGCTGCTGCTGATGCTGGCACTGGCCATGGCTGTGCAGGGCCCTTGCTCCAACATCCTGCACAACTTCTTCCAAGTCGCCGAGTCGCTGTCGTGCGGGGCCGAGCTCTCCCTCAACCAGACGGCCGAGCGGCTGCAACGCTCCCAACAGCCGCTGCTGAGTGAGACCAGGGGCCGGGGGGATGAGGTGGGATGGGGGGTCCCTTCCCGGGGGAGCCCCAGCAGCGCTGGCTGGCCCCAGGCTGCCCTCGCCCCTCGGGGAACAGTCAGGGGTGACCCCTCTCCGCAGGCGTGCTGACCAAAATCAAAGACATCGCCCAGAAAGCCAAGGTGGTGGGCGACAACGTCCGCAAGCTCTTCCTCTCCATCATGGACTCCACCAACCACGTCGGTGAGCGGGCTTTCCCGAGGGTCTCCCCGCCTCCAGCACCCCCCATCCCACTGTCCGTCCCTGTCCCCGTCCCCCACTGCCCGTCCCCCAGCGCCGTCTCCCTGCCTGCAGCCCGAGCCCTGCGCAACGTCTGGCTGTGGCTGGCAAACATAGGCAACGCCTGCAACCAGGAGCTGGACACGCCGCACCGCCGCTGCCTGCGCCTCTTCCAAGAGGCCAAGGACACCTGTGAGCGTACCGTCCCCTTCCTCTACTTCTTCTGCTACGTCATTCTCGTCTTCAAGCCTCTCTGCGGCGTGGCCAAGAGTGCGTGGGTCCCTGCCCCTCCGCAGCAGGGGGGATGACGGTGGGGTAGACCCCTGCCCGTCACAGGGGCCCCGCCCTGGCAGAGATCCCCTCTCTCCACAGCTGCCCTCGTCTTCTGCATCATCCCCCATTACATCCAGTCTTTCCTCAAGAGTGACGTCGTATCCCGTGAGTATCCCGGTGCCACGGGGGAGTCGGGGGTCGTTCTCTGCCCCAACCCCCAGCACCGCACAGCCCCTTGTCACCCTCACAGCCCTCAGTGATGCTCTGGACCGCGTCCGCCGGGAGTTCGAGTTCAGCATCTCGGTCATTCACCGCTTCGATGTCAGCTTCAGTGCCAGCAAGAGCCTGGGGGAGGTGGCCCTGGACATCATGGAGGGTGTGCTCCTGCACCTGGAGCCCACCCGCCAGTTCCTGGGGCTCTTCACACACATCACCTTCGGCGCCATCCTCTTCATGTACCTCCAGTGAGTGGCTGGAGTCCCGCTCCAGCCCCCAGCAGGGACGGGGACCCAGTGTGCTGATGCCCAGCATCCTCACCGTGTCCCCAGGGCGCTGCGGTACCGTTACTGGTACCTGCAGGATGACACCTTCGACAACGTTTACATCACGCGGCGCTTCATAGAGCTGGACCTGCGGCGGGCAGAGCAGGGCAAACCCACCGTGCTGCCCCTGACAGCCTGGGAGAGCAGCCGCTACATCCACCCAGGTCAGCCCCGCGCCGGGGGGCATCCCTCGGGCAAGCCCCGCTGCGGGGAGCTGGGGGATCCTGGCACGGCACAGCCTCACGGCATTCCCGTGCCCGCCCAGCCGGGCTGCGGCTGTCGCGGCAGGAGCAGCGCAGGTATGTGCTGCAACTGGTGGAGCTCCTGCGCCACGTGCTGCTGGGGCTCAGCATCATCCTGGCCGACTACAGCTTCTTCTGGCTGCTCGACCTGATCCGGCACCACCTGCGGGGGGAGATCGTTGCCAGGGGTGAGTGGCACACGCTGTGCCGGAGCAGCACCCTTGGGTGCTTTGCTGGTTGGGGGCTGGGGCTTTGGGGCAGCAGGTGCCCTGTCCCCCAGGCTGAGCCGCTTGCCCCGCAGCGCCGACAGTGCTGGGTGTCAGCGTCGACGGGACAGGCTACACCAGCGAGATCTTCCGGGACCTGGTATCTGCTTTCGACGTGCTGCAGCAGGGCAACATCTCGGTGCTCTCCCAGCGCTGCCTCCTCCAGCCCGTGGAGCCCGAGTACAGCACCTACATCATCATGGGTGACCGGCGGTGCTGCACCCTCAGCGTGCAAGGCGGGTGGAGGGGTCTGGGGGGGCGACCCCCACGTGACTCGTCCTCTTCCCATCAGGACTCCTGTACGGCATTTGCCTCTTCACTGCCATCTTCGGCAGCCACGTGGCACGCCTGCGCCGGATGGTGTGTGCCACTTACTACCCGTGGCGTGAGCAGGTGAGGAGCTCCCTCCTGTCCCCCCCGACACCCCCTTGGCAGCTGCCTGCCCTCACCCCATCTCTGCTGTGCCAGGAGCGTACGTCCTTCCTCCACAGCAGCATCCTGGCGCGGCGGGCAGGGCTGGCACGTGCCCTGCGCCAAGCTGCCATGCGGCGCACGGCTGACGCCGGGAAAGGCAACCTGCTCCTCTTCCTCACCTCCAGGTAAGCTCCCCTGGGGGATGCACCCGTGGGTCCGGAGCCATCCTGACCCCATAAGTGCCTTGCTGGGCATTGCAAAAGGACAATGCCATCCCCGGGGGTGGCATTGCCCCACGGAGCGTCGGCTCCCTGCCTGCAGGCTGCCTGCCTTTGCCCAGCTGGCTCGGCTCCTGGGCATCCAGCAGAAACGCTGCCTGGCCTGCGGGATGGCGGAGCAACCGGATTTCATCGCGTGCATCACACTCGGCTGCAAAGGTAGGAGCCCCCCTCCAAACCTGGGACACTCCCCCCACCCCAAAATCTCCCAGCCCTCTCACAGCCCCGTTTTCCTCAGGGCTGTATTGCAGCGAGTGCTACCAAACCCTGAGCAACACCTGCTCCATCTGCATGGGCCCCCTGAGCTACCGGGACACCGGGGCCGAGGAAATGTGAGCAGGGGGGTGCAGGGAGCCCACCGGAACCCGGCGGGGGGCTGCAGTGGGTGGAGGGAGGGGCTGCAGCCCACCTCCCTGCCCCATCCCTGCAGGGATTCCAGCGACGAGGAGACAGTGGGGCTGTGGCTGGGTGCTGTGCGGGCGCTGCGGGGACAGGAGCGAGGGCGGCGGCTGCGGCAGTGCATCCGGGATGTGGCAGGGGGACGGGGGGACAGCCGGCGGCTGCCCCCCGAGGCGTCAGCCTGGCTGCGTGCCCAGCTGAAGGAGGAGGCGAGCGGGGACAGTGACGAGGACAGCAGCGGAGTGGACGGCAAGGACAGCTCGCTCTCCAGGTGAGGGCTGGCAATGGGGGTGGCAACGTCCCAGACACTCTCTGGCACTGGGGGTGCCAGTCCCTGACACTGCTCTCCGCCCCCCCCCCAGCCTGGACTTCAGCTACCAGGATGAGCCCGACAGCAGTGGCAGTGAGCTGGAGGAGGTGGTGGCCCTGCAGCCGCCCAGCAGCAAGGGCAGGGCCCAGTGACGGCAGAATGGTGCCACGCGGCAGCGAGGACGCGGGGCCAGGCTCCGGGGACGTGGCTGGAGCCTGAGCAGCGCGGTGGAAGCCGGGAGCCGCCGGGAGCCGCCGGGGCGGGTGGGGAGGGGCTGGTGAATAAAGCACCCAGTCCTTGAGGCACCAGCGTCCCAGTGCCCTGAGCTGGCGTCTGGCACCCCATGGTGGTCCCGACGTCGTGGTGCCCCCAACCCTGTGGTGCCCTGGCTCCGTCCCTGCTGTGCCCTCAGCCCCACGGTGCCCCCAGCTCCATTATGCCCACAGACCCTCAGTGCCCCCGTCCCCATCCCCACAGTGCCCCCAGCCCCTCGATGCCCCCGTCTCCATCCCCATGGTGTTCCCAGCCCAGTCCTTGTCCCTGTGGTGTCCCCAGCCCCACAGTGCCCCCAGCCCCTCGATGCCCCCGGCCCCATCCCCATGGTGCCCCCAGCCCCTCTCTGCTCCCCCCAGAGCTGCTCCGGGGAGGGGGCGCGGGGCAGACAGACAGCCGGGGGGTCCCTGCTTCTCCGTTTATTACCAAGCAGCCTTCGTTTAAAAAAACAAACACAAACAGACAGACAGACAGACAGAGGCGACCCGGCGGGGCGGGGGGCAGCCGCCCGCCAATTATTCGTTTGGTTCCTGACACCAGAGAGGTTCAAGTAGCCGAAAATTTCAAGTTCACCATAAGGCACTTTAAAGCCATGACGGGAGCCGAGCCCCTCGTCCCCATCACCCCTCCCGGCACCCCATGGCAAGGGACAGATGCGCAGGGGCCGGGCAGCGCTGGCGGGCAGCAGCGGAGGGGCCTGGGGGGGGAATATATTACATCATCTTTTTAAATATAGACAAACTCTTATTTTAGGCAAATAGTGCCGGTCCCCTGCTCCCCCGGGGGGGCTGCGCCCTGGGGAGCATGTGCAAAGGGCAGAGGGGTGACCGCTGGGGCCCGGCCACCCCGGGGAAGGGGGGTCCCACAGGGCCGGGGCGGTTTGGGGGGGGTCGGGTGGGGGCCGGGGCTGCCCCGCACCCGCGTGGGCTCACCCGAATAGTGCAACCGAGAGAAAGCAGCCGGGAGTGCAGGGGCGAGGGGGGCTCGCCGGGGAGGGGCTGCTCAGGACGGGGAGCGGGGAGGGGGGGACACAAGCTATGTACAACGCGGGGCGGCGGCCCCGCCGCGAACCGGGGTGAGGGCTGGGCGGGGCCGCTAGGGGGCGCCCCGGCGGCCCCGCCCCGCGCTCCCCCCGGTTGGGGGCGGGGCTCGGTCCGTGGGCGCCCCCGCCCGGTCCCGGCCCCGCTTGTTGGGGGGGGCGGGGGGCACACCCCGGTCCCGCTCCCTCCCTCCCCCGCGCCGGGGCTCCGCCGCCCGGGCACCGCGGGGGGCACCCGGGCACGGCGGGGGGCGGCGGGGACCCCCCACCCCATTGTGCAAATCGGCCAGGGGGGAGCTTCCCCCTTTGCATAACTGGGAACGAACCGTGACGGGAAAAACGGGAGCAGAAACCCCAGCGGGCACGGCTCGGCACGGCACGGTTCGGCACGGCTCGGCACCCGCCGCTGCGGCGGCCCTACGCCGTCTCCACCGGCACAGCGCTGTCCGGCTGCGGCCCTTCCTCGCCCTCCGGCTCCTCTTCCTCCTCCTCGGGCCGTCCTGGACCCCAGTAGCGGGCGATGGAGAGGCGCAGCCCCTCCAGCCGCCCGTTGGAGAGGTCGAGGCCGGGAGGGCCGGCGGGCGGCGGGGGCGGCTCGTCGCGGCGGCGGCGGCGGGTCCGCACCTCCAGGCAGTTCTGGCCCTTGAGGTGCCGCTGGAGGTGGTCGTCCTTGGCGAAGGCCTTGTGGCAGAGGTAGCACTCGTAGGGCCGGGCGCCCGTGTGCAGGTGCATGTGGTTCTTCAGGTCGTAGCTGTGCAGGAAGCGGGCGCTGCAGTGCTGGCAGGAGTAGGGCCGCTCGCCCGTGTGCTTGCGCATGTGGATCTTCAGCTTGTCGTTCCTGGGGGGGGACAGGCAGACATCGGCACGGGGTGGCCGGCACTCCCAGGGAAGCGGCCACCCGGCCGCGGCAGGCAGGGGGATGGTGCCGGCGGCCCCGCGGCAGGGATGCTCGGCCCGGCGCCGGGGGTCCACGTGCTCTGGC
This sequence comes from Phaethon aethereus, assembly GCF_964289735.1. Lineage (NCBI taxonomy): Eukaryota > Metazoa > Chordata > Aves > Phaethontiformes > Phaethontidae > Phaethon > Phaethon aethereus. The sequence continues at coordinate 1,232,520 of NC_138604.1, forward strand.
GGGGCAGGGGACCGCGTCCCGGCTGGGGTGCGCGGGGACTGCTGCGGCACCGGCGGGGGTGGGAAATGGGTTCCCGTGTCGTGCCGCACCAGGGGAGCAGGCAGGTGCCGGCAGAGGAGGTGCGGCGGGGGATGCTGCCGGGTACCCTGGGTGGCAGCAGGGAGGGCCGGTCCGGCGGCACCCAGGGTGCGCGGAAGAGCTCACGGACCTGCACTGAACCATGGCAGGGATGTGGCCAGGCACCCGCAGGGCTGGCAGGGGAGGTGTTGCAGGGGACGCTGCCGGGTACCCTGGTGGGTGGCAGGCAGGGACGGCCCATCTGGCAGCACCCATGGCACGCAGAAGGACCCCACGGACCTGCGCTGCACTGTGCCAGGGATGCAGGCAGGCACCGGCAGGGCTGGCAGGGGAGGTGCCGTGGGGGATGCCGTCGGGTACCTGTCGGGCAGGGAGGGTCCGTCTGGCGGCACTCACCGTGTGAAGCGGACCCCGCAGACCTGGCAGGCGAAGGGCTTCTCGCCTGTGTGCGTGCGCATGTGGCGGGGCAGTTTGCCGGCGCCGTGGATGACCTTGTGGCAGACGGGGCACTCCTGGGGCATCTGCGAGCGGCGCTTGCGCACCAGCTTGTCGGACGTATCCAGCCCGGGCGCCAGCGACTCGTGGTGCAGCGAGCCCAGGTACGCCATCAGGTCGGGGTCAATGGCGTCCTCGTCGGAGGCGGCCTCCTCGGGGGACAGGGGGGGCTGGTAGGGGAAGGGGAAGGGGTGCGGGGGCAGCTCCTCCTCCTCGGGCAGCTCAAAGCTGTCGTAGGGCAGGGGCAGCCCCTCGGGCAGAGGGGGCGAGGGCGGCTGGGGGGGCGGCGGGGGGCTGCCGCAGCCCTCGGCCTCGGCGGGCGGCTCCTCGGTGTGGTTGTTGAGCCGGGCGCCACGGGCTTGCAGGAACTTGCGGGTCTTCTTGCTGCGGCGGGCGGCGGGGCGGGGGGGCGGCGGGGCGGGCGCCTCGCCCTCGGGGAGGGCAGCGAAAGCCTCCAGGTAGCGGCGGGCGCGTTCGCAGTCGCCGTCATCGGGGCCGGGCGCCTCCATCCCGCTGCCCTGCAGGATCTCCACGCAGGCGGCGATCACACACGGGATCTCCAGCAGCCGGGCGGCGCGCAGCACCTCGCCCATGTTGGCGCTGCTGATGGTGAGCGTGGCCGTGTAGGCAAACTCCAGCAGCGCGCCCAGCGCCTCCGGCCCCACGAAGTCCAGCTCGCAGACCTCCTGCCCCGGCCCCGGCCCAGCAAAGAGCTTCTTGAAGTAGCGACTGGAGGCGGCCAGGACGGCGCGGTGGGTGCGGTACTCCAGCCCCTGCGTCTTGATGGTGACATCGCAGAGGAGCCCCAGCTGCCGCTGCTCGTTCAGGCAGCTCAGCAGCTCGCTGCTGTGCTCGGGGAAGGGGATGCCGATGAGGTCGTCCTCCGGGCTGGCCATCGTCCTCACCTGCGGGAAGGACAGGACGCTCGCCGAGCGGCACGGGAACTAGCCGAAAGACGGTGCTCAGAGGAAACGCCGCGGCTGAAGCATCAGCTCCGCCGCGAAGCCAGCGCGCGCGAGGAAACCTCCGTCGCACGAGGCTTGGTGGCGGTGGCACCAGGGACCGGGGTTTCGGTGGGACACCGAACCGGGGCAGGCCCTCACCCCCCCACACACCCCATGCCGAGGTTGGCGGGCGGCAGGCCCCCCTGCCGCAGCCCCCCGTGCTTCCTCCATCGCCAGCACCCGCCGCCCGCGCCGCCCCCCGCGCCACCACAGCAAAGGGGGAAATCTCAGTGTGGCGCCTTTGAACGGCGCCGAGGCGCGGCGCTTCCTGCGCCAGCCCACCCACCCCCCCGGCCCCCCGGCCTCCGGCACGGCTGGGTGCAGCCGCCGGCTCCCGGCAGCCCCGTCCTGGGAACGCAGGCCTCGCTGGCGGCGGGCGCGGGTGGGCGGGCGAGCGCTGGGAAGAGGGCCCCGAGGGCCGGGGGCCGCCCCATGGTCCCCAGCCGGGCTGGGAACGAGGGCCACGCTTCCTGCCACCGCAGATTAGGATCAGCACCCGCGCCGCCGGTTTCTGCCCCCGCTCCCGGTGGGGGCCCGGCCCCCTCCCTCCCCCTTTGCCCCAGCCTGGGGCCGCTCCTCGCCCAGCCAAGCCCTGCCTGCGCGAGCTGGGCCTTTCCCACGCTGCGGCTGGCAGGGCTTGGCCTCCGCCATAAAGCCGGCACTGCTGGCACAGGCACCCAGAGTCCCCATGGTGCCGCACCGGGGACCCGCGCGTCCCCACGGAGCCGGCGCTGGCGGGTGATGGACCCTGTGGGAAGAGGGTGCCCACTGCCCTCCTGACTCGGAGGCAGGGTACAGTCAGCAGCGGCAGCTCCGGTGCCGCGACCTGGTCTGTAGCCCCATGCCCAGCTATGGGTAACGCCCTCCCGGCTGTCCGGTGCTGCTGGGTGACACCGGGCCTGGTGGGTGACACTGGGGCGGGAGGTCCATCCGGTGGCTGCAGTCCTGCCTGCACCCCGGGCAAGGCAGAGGCGGGCACACAGCAGCACCACGTCCAGGCTCTTGGTGCTGCCAGAGCCGTGCCGTGCCACGCTGAGCCGAGCCCAGCCATGGCGGATGGCGGCATGCGGCACTGGACATCGCCAAGCCGCACCAGGCCACGCTGAGCCGCGCCAGGGCCATCCGAACTGAACCCCGCCACGCTGTGCTGGCCCGTGCCAAGCCACGCTGTGCCGTCGGCGGGCATGGGGAACGTGCCCCCTCTTGCCCGCGGAGGGGCGGCGCGGCCGGCGGCCCCCGGCACAGGGGCCCATCCCCGCGCCGGCCGCTCCCTGCGCTTGGGCGGCCGCCAGCTGGGGCTGCCTCGGCAGGCGGCTGGGAACGGCCCCGGAGCAACCGGCTGCGGAGCCGCCCCAGCCGCTGCCGAGCAGGCCCGACCGGCAGGGCAGGCGGCAGCCGCCCCTGAAACTGGGAGCTGGGCAGTGCCGACCGCCCGGGATGCCGGCGCCGGCGCCGAGCGCCCATGGCCACCCCCACCCCCACCCCTTGCCAGGAGCCCGTCCTGCCTCCGGTCGGGGTCCCCACTGCCCGCCAGGGCGGGGGCGAGCGGATTAGGGACGATTAAGCCATCAGGGCCCCGGGAGCCAACAGGCAGCGACAGCCCCCAGTGGGATTAGGCGGGATTAGCGGTAGGGGCAGGATTAGGGGAGGTGAGCACCCCGCGCCGTGGCTCGGGTGGCTGCGGGGGGGTGACAGGGACGCGGCACCCGCTGAGGGCACCCCGGAGCCCTGGGGACCCCCAGGGCTGTCACAGGCAGCGGTCCCAGGAAGGGGTGGCAACTTGGATCCTCCATCGCTGCCTCCCCTGGCCAAACCCCGATGGCAGCAGGACGAACCCCCCTGTCCCCCGGTCCCCACGGCACCCCCAGCCCCACGAGACAGCGGGGCACTGGGTGCTCGCAGGGCTGGCACCCAGGGGCAGGGCCGGCACGTGCCCATGTGGGGGCTCCTGCAACGGGGGGTGTCTGGGCCCAGTCCGGCAGCCGAGACCCCACCCGAGACCTGCTCCGAGGAACGGGCACGGCCACCGGCCCCACCGTGCCTCGGTGCAGGCGGGAGCAGCCTTGGCGCTGCCGGTGCCACGGAGGCACGGCTCAGCCCGGTGAAGGAGCCGGGACCCCGGAGAGCGGCCACGGGGCCGGATGCCTGCGGACGAGGCCACAGGGCTGGGGCAGGGCGGGGGCGAGGCGGCGGCAGGAGGGGGATTTTCCATCGCACCAAACCGCCCGCTACGGCTTCTTCCCCGACACCCCCCGCCCCCCCGCGCATCCTCCCCGCTGGAGCGAAGTCACATGCTGAGCGGGTGCTGCCATTGCGGAGATCGCAGCGGCGATAAGGAAATGGGGGGGAACGAGGTGTGAGGCTGCCGGAGCTGCCCCCGGCCCCCGGCTTTCCCTGGCCGGCGCTGGAGACGACGGCACGGGGGGCACGGCCCGGGGAGGGGGCGGCAGCGATGCCCGCAGCCCCGCCGCGCCAGGCTGTCTCGGTTACGTCAATGCCTGCAGCCGGGCCTGTTTCGGCGGCGGCAGCCGCACGGGGCCGGGGAAGGGGGGGGGTCGCTCCCCACACTGAGCCGGTTGCCACGCTGGGGCGGGCAGCAGCGGGAACAATGCCTGCCCGGGTCACCCTGACATCGTGCCGCCGGCCTGCGCCGCCCGGCGCAACCGCAGCCAGCCCCCACTCACCTGCCAGCCCCCCCAGCCTGGGGGTCCAGCCGCCCCGGCACAGCCACATGCGGCGGGGTGGGGGTCTGGCCCTGCTGCACCCACCCTGCGTAGGAACCGGCTGCATCCCGTGCCACCAAGCTGGGATGGCACCCTGCGGGCGGGCACAGTGCCAGCCTGTGCCAGGCACCGGCCCAAGCTCGGGGATGGTGGGAGACATGAGGTGGAAGGGGGTGCCTGGGGGTCCCCCTGCCTGCTCCCCCACGGGGAAGGGGGACAGGGGCCCTGGGGAGCACGGCCCCCGCCCCGGACTGCTGCCGGGTGCTGCTGCTTTCGGTCACAAGAGCTGCAAACGCTGTCGAGGGACTTCACAGCCGCACCGGGGAGAATGAGTCACCCAGGAAGGGGAGCACGGTGCCAGCCGCCGACCCGGCCCCGGCCCCTCGCCCCACAGGGGCCCCTCGCCCTTCGGGAGCCAGGTAGGGGACCCAGGTGTCCGGGCCGTGCAGCCCTCCCCACCCACCCGCCGCCCGGCCCAAAGCCGGCGGGGAGCAGCGGTGACTCTGGCACCGGCTGCCGCCGCGCCGGGGGTGGCATGGCTGTGGGGCTGCGCAGCCCCTCTACCCGCCTGGCGGCGAAGGCACTGGGCCGGGGTCTGGCCAGGCCGGTGGCCCTGAAGGGGGCACGTGCCGGAGGCACGCCGGGGTCCCGGTGCTGGAGCGGAGGCGGCCGGGGGAAGCAGTCCCGCTCTTTGAAAGAAGAAAACAGCGAGCAGAGACGAAAGGAAATGGTTTGAAGAGAGAAAAGAATAAACAGACCCCCCTGCCCCACGGCGCCAGGGAGCGAGCCCCACAGCACCACCCCAGCCCCCCGCTGCCGTCCAGCCCCCGTGCCCGCCGTGCCACCGGAGAGCCCGCGGTCCCCAGGCACCTCGAGTGCCTCGTGGGCACGGCCATGTGCCGCAGCCGAGGCGCAGCAGCCATCGGCACCGAGGAAGGGGGTCCGAGTGCCGCGGCCCAGATCTGCCTCCGCACCCAGCCGGCGCTGCCCAGCGCAGCTCTCGCGGCTCGGTGCCAGCCTGGCACGATAGCCGGACTGGAAGCTGGGCGCGGGCAGCCCTGCCCCGGCGGAGCAGGCAGCTGCGGGACCGTCAGCATCCCCGGTGCCAACCCCAGCACCTGCAGCGGGGACAAGCAGCCGCCGGCCCAGCCGAGCCCCCGCGCCAGCCCACTGCCGGCATCATGGCCCCCTCCCGCTGCCAAAGCCTCCCCCGCTGCCCGGGCCAGGCAGAGGCGCGTCCAGCTGCCTGGCATCGCCACCGCGGGGTGCGGGCCCCGCTCTGCCAGGCCGCAGCGACCCGGACCTCGCCACCCATCCCGTCCCATCCCGTCCCGCCGGCAGCGAGGGCGGTGCAGGGCTCGGACGACGCTAGCATCCCGGCAGCCTCCTGGCCGGTGCCAGAGCAGCCATGTCCGGCCCTCCCTGTGCCCGGCGGTACCACGCCAGGTCCCCGACGCCCCAGCACCTTCTCCACCGCGACAGCTGGTGGTGGCAGGGTGGGCGCGCGGCTCACCTGGCACGTGTCCCGGCGTGGCTCGGCGCTGCGCCGCGGCCGGGTCGGCGGCCCGCGAGCGGCAGGGAGGGGAAGGCAGGGTGCTGTGTGAACTTGGCCCCGCTCCCCGCTGCACTTGAGCGCAGGATCCCACCTCAAAAGGAGTCGACGCCCACACCCCGGGTCACGCACCTCCCAGCCCCGCTTCCCAGAACACACACGGCATTAACCCTTCGCGGCCGGCGCCGTGCCGCGGGGCACCAACCCGGAACCGGGCAGGGAGCATCCCCCTGCCCCCTCCCGCGGGAGGAAATTCCCAGCGCTGGTGGGACGAGCACCCCACGCCGCGGGCATCCCCTCCCCACCGCCGGCATCGCCTCCCCGCCGCCCGCCCCGGCCCCCTGCGCCGAGGCGTCGGACAGGCCCTCGCCCTCCTGCTGCCCCGGGGCAGGGCGCTGGGTGCTCGCCGCTGGCCGTGGCTGGCCCAGCCGAGCTGGGAGGGTGCCTGCGCTCGGCGGGAGCGGGGCTGCCACCGCAGGGCTGGGCTCGGTGCGGCGTGCCGTGGCCTGCCTGGCCAGCCCCGGAGCCGCCCCCCAACCCTGCAGACGCACGTCCCGCTCTGCCCCTGAAGCGGGTCCCCGGGATCCCACGGGGGATGCAGGATGTGCTGACCTGGGGAGGGGGCTCAGGGACGTCCCCAGCCGGACCGTGTCACCCGGTCCCCTCCGATCCCCGGGCAGGGGCACCTGTGGGGCATGCCCCCCGCCCCCCCCAGCCCCCTGGGGCCGGCTGCAGGTTCGTGCAATCCCCCCCATAATTACACCCTCTGCGTCCCCAGCTAAACAGCAATTAGCAGCCCGGGGAGTGCTCCCCACACCCCACCACCGGCACCCAGCACCCGCCCCGGCCGCCCACACCAGCCCGGCCGGGGCCGTGCCAGGGCGCCGCGGCAGGGCTGCCCCTCCGGGCGGCCGTGCCAGCGCTGCCAGCAGCACGAGGCCGGGCAGAAAGGGGAAGAGCCCCGTGCCGGCACAGCCGTGCAGGGAGGGGGCCTCCGGCCCCAGCAACGTTCGCGGCAAGAGCCGGGTTGTGCAAGAGCTCGACCACACAGGCGGGCAGCGGGGCGGGCAGCGGGGCCGGCAGGCGGGCAGAGGGGCAGCGGCCACGCCGGCATCTCCCCCGTGCGGGCCAGCGTGCGGCACGGCATCCCGCTGCCCCATCGCCGGGGACCGCGGGCCAGGCAGGGGCCAGCAAGGCCACCACGGGCCAGCCCGATGCCCGGAGCGCAGGCAGCATCGGGAAGCAGCGGCGGTGCAGGCAGCCTCGCCCGCCGCGATGCTTTGGGGCTGGCCACCCCAGCGGGGGGCACGGCCCCAGGCCGACGTCCCCAGGAGGGAGGGAGGGACGCGGCATCTGCCTGCCAACCCTCTGCCTGCCCTTTGCTCCCCATAAAGGAGGGGAACGGCGCCAGCCCCCCCTGGCCCAGGTGTGCCAGGTGCTAAGGGCGGGAGATAAGGTGGGCGAGGCGGGCAGGGAGGGGCACGGCATGGGCACGCAGCCCTGACTCAGGGTTCCTGCTGGTGGCCAGGCCCCGCTGGGGTGAGTCACCACATCCCCCCCACCCTGGGGGTGTCGCAACCGCCCACGCGCCGGCCACAAACTGCTGCTTGGCCCGGCTGGGGGGCATTGAGGGTGCCCACCCGGGAGGGACCAGGAGGTGGAGGTGCTGGCCTTTGGGGAGGATGGGCTGATCTTCATCCATCCTCCACGCTCTGCCCTTGCCTTGACCCGTGGCACCCTGACCGGTGTCACCAGCGATGGGACACGGCCCCATCCCGCACGCAGCTGGATGGGCTCCGGCAGCATCCCGGCTCCCACATGGCACCAGCTCATCTCCTGAAGGCAGCACGGGCACCCCAGCCACGGGCATCCCCATCTCCCGCACCATGTCCTGACACGGGGGACCCTGACACGCCAGGACAGGGGGTCCCACGGCCACCTGCTCGCCCATGGGTGGCCAGGACAGATGTGGCCGTGGGGGTGTGGCCTCTGCAGGTCACCCCTGGGCTACCTGCTGCAAGCGTCGCCAGCGCCAGCGCCAGGGAGAGGCCACGTGAGGCCAGACACAGACTGTCCCTGGCTGCTCCCTGCCAGGGCAGCCTGGGGAGCGGGGCCACGCGCAGGCAGGAGCAGGCAGAGGGAAGGAAGGTAGGAAGGAAGGAAGGGGTTGCCGAAACGGAGCTCGGGAAGCGGGGGGGAACAGGAAGCAAATGGTCAAGAGCAAACCCCACGTCTGATCACCCTGGTGCGGGGCGAAACCCACCCGCAGGTCCTCCAGCGGCCGGGGGGACAGGGCTGCAGTTGAGGCGGGCGCCGCTCGGAGGGGCTCCAAGCCCGGCCGGTGCCCAGGCCACCCTCTGCCAGCGCCGAGAGGGACACGGCAGAGCTGAGCAACCCGCTACACGCCGGCTTGCACGGCCCAGCCTGGCCAGGACCCTGCTGGGACAGAGCGAGACTCAGCTGCCCATGGGCACCCCGGCAGCCTGGTCCCGGGCGCAGGGGTGCCAGCGGCAGCAGGACAAGGCTCTGCCAGCCTGGGACAGGCAGGCTTGCCGGCAGCTGGTCCCACTCGCCGGCCCCAGGGTGAGCCGGCTCTGGCACCGCTCACCCCGCAGCACACAGTCACGGAAGCCCCTTGGAGGGCAGCCAGACCCCCTGGGTTCGGCCACGCCGCGCAGCCCCGGGGGCCCTCTCAGGCTGGTGGCATCTCCTCCCCGACATGAGGTCCCTGTCCTCAACGGCAGCCCGGGGACTGAGCACCGCCAGCCGGCACAGGATGGGCCCCGACGCTCCATCCCAGCACTGGGGTGCCGCTGGTCCTGGTGGGGTCACCCAGCAAGGACAGTGCCAGCCCACGGCCCCCCCCTCCACACCCCCCAAAATAGCCCAGCTTCCGCCCCCACAGCAGCTGCCTGCTGCCAGCTCCCTGCTGCCCACGGCTGATCCCGGGGGAGGGAAGGAGGGGGCAGGCGGCTCTAATCCCCCTCGAGCCCACGTAGCACTGCCAAGCGGGGCCGTGCCCACCGCAGCCTCCCCAGCCCACGCAGCGCCGCAAGCGAGACCCTGGCCGGCCCCGCACCGTAGGGAAGGCGACGGCCCCAGACCCACAGCCCTGCAGCAGCGCGCAGCCGGGGGCAGCCGGCCATGGAGCCCCACTGCGGCATGCGGGGCCATCCCCGAGCCGTCCCCAGCCCCAAGCCAATGTCCCCACCACGCCAGCTGGCTTGGCACAGCCCAAGCGGGATGGGAATCCCCTTCCCCTCCCCTCCTTGGCCCTGCAGCGGGCCAGAAGGGAAGCATCCTCCTGCCCATCCTCACCACGGCCCCCAGCCCCATGTCCCCAGGGGTACCCGTGGGAGGGCAACAGAAGCAAAATTGCCGGGGCACCGCTGTGCCCACCACGTGCCAGCCAGCCTGGCCGCGCTCCCCAGCCCGCTGGCGTCCCGGGTAGGCAGCGTCTGGCGCCCACCGTGCCCGGGACCCAGCGCCCAGCAGCAGCACCCCATACTCACCGCCCCCTCCAGCCGCTGCCCATGGGGCCTGGGGACACAGCGGGGACAGCCGGGGCAGAGCGGAGCACGCAGCGCAGCCGAGGCTGCCGGGAGAGGCCAGCGCTTGCCTGACCTACTTCTC
>NC_138604.1:1242204-1288897 GCF_964289735.1 Phaethon aethereus
CCCCCGGTTCACGCAGAGGCTGGCAGGGCGGACAGATGGATGGACGCGGTGCCCCAGGGATGTCCCAGCACCGGCTCCGGCATGGGCCATGAGTCACCGGAGCCGCTGCACGCCAGCACATAGGGCCGGGCCGTCCCCAGCCACTGCCCCAGGGGATCGCAGAGAGGGGGTCCCCGGGCGTGGGGAAGGTGGAGCCCCAGCGGCCAGCGGCCTGGTGGCCAGCAGCCAGGCTGGAGCCGCGGCTGTGTGCGTCAAGGCGCATTGTGTGTGTCCCTGTGGGCAGCGCTTCCTCCGGCGGGGAGCCCGGCGCAGCCAAAAATAACAGGAGCCACGGTGGGGGGGCTGGGGCCGAATCGGTCCCCTGGCAGGAACCCCTCACCCTGCACCAGAGCCTTTTCTCCCGCTCCCCGATTTTCAGGCTCTGTCCCCCACACCTCTGCCCCAACCAGCAGTGGGGTGGGGGCAGAGCTGCCCGGGGGGGCCAGCCCTGCCTGATGCCCCCCTGCCCGCTGGGCAAGGGGGGAATTAAGCAGCCCCTGGCATGGTGGGACCCTCTTACCGCGCCAGTCCCCATCCTTGTAGCTGAACTCCAGCAGCTGGGGCTCGTCCGGCCAGGAGGGACCGCAGGACACCTTCGAGTAGGGGGGTGGTGGGGTCTCTGGGCAGGGAGAGAAGGGGGTGAGGGGCTGGGACATGCATCCTGCCCTCCCCCCCCCCCGAGTCCCCTGGAGCCCTGAGCCAGCCCCAGGGATCGGGGCTGGAGGGTGTGTGGGAGAGGAAGGGCTCCGGTGGAGCCGCCAGCACTCACCAGGCGCAGCCAGGCGGCTGAAGTGGTGGGGGTTGCAGCAGAGCGCGGCCGCGTCCCCACAGCCCCCCCGGCCCCCAGCGCAGTAGCAGAGGTGCTTGAGCTCGTGGGGCTGGCGGAGATCGGGCCAGCGGTAGAGGCGACAGAGCAGGACCTGGGGGGGCAGCGCCTGCTTGGCCCCCCGCGGCTCCCCCCGCGGCACCCAGACGCAGCCGGACTCCCAGGCGCCCCGGCTCTCCACCGCCTGCACCAGCAGCTCCAGCTCCTCGTCCTTCAGCTTCTTGAAGAGGGCGTGCGCTGCCGGTTTGAGGGCGCCGGGGCCATCCTCGGGGCCGGCTGCCGCGCAGCGCTGCCGCCACAGCCGCCTCACCAGCCCGGCACGGCGCGAGCGGAACATGGGGCAGCAGCGGGAACGGCCTGTGGGACCGGCACAGGCATCACCCCCCGCACCAGGAGGGTGCTGCAGTCACGCGGGTCCCTGGTGGGGACCTGGTGCATCCTCCCCCACCGGCAGCGCCGCGCTCCCCTTCCCCGCCAGGGCCCCGGCGAGGCTGCCCTGCCCGGGTTTGCTGCTGCTTGTCCCCGCAGACACAGTGCTGCTCCCAGGGGGATCGGTGTCCCCAGGGTCACGCGGGGTTGTGACCCTAAACCCAACCCCCTGAACCTGCCTGTGCCAAGACAGTGAGGGCAGGGGTCTGTGCGCTGCTGCCCGCAGCACCCACCCACCCCCCTGCCGCCCCTCCTGGTGCAGGGCTGGGAGAGGGGTCCCTGGGGAAGGGGGTCTCACTCACGGCAGGCGGTGGAGCTGGGTGCGAGGAGCTGGGGCTGCGCATAGGGCTGTGCTCTCAGGGCGGCCGGCACCGCTCTGCCTGCGGCGCGCGGCTGCCAGGACCTTTTCCTGTGCCGGGACGGACTCTCCCCTCCCCCGGACCTCCCTGTTTGGGGAATTCATTGATTCGCCCCATCCTGGCCAGCCCTGGGGCCGAGCTGCCGCCGGGGCCAGGACATGGCAGCACCAGGGCAGGTGCCAGATGCATGGGCTCCGGCAGGCAGCGATGCCCAGCACCATGCTGCTGGGGCTGCTCGAGCTGGGCACGGCCGGGAGCCAGGACAGCACCGCGGACCACACCGGTGCGCGGCCCCAGGGCGGGGTCAGGCCACATGAGCCGACCTGGGCAAGGGGAAGCCGTGGGGCACAGCAGCAGGGTACTGTCCTGGCCGCCCCATCCCTGCCTGCGACCACACAGGGGTGCGCGAAGTACCCGAGTCCCCCACGGCACCCCAGCAGGGGTCCCTGCTGCCCCCCACACCCCCCCCACGGGCGCTGGGCGAGGGTGGGAGCCTGCTCCACAACAAAGTGGCTAATGTAAACGGGACCCTTATCCCGCGCCGGGCTGAGCTTCCTGCTCCTGACTTCCCGCCGAGATAAGGGAGGCCACGCTGGCGCCAGGCGCTGCTGCAGAGGCCGGGGCGTGTGGAGCTTCCCCTGCGCCAGGGCCAGGGCTGCAGGCAGCCCCTGCGCCAGGGCCAGGCACCGGCACTGAGCCAGCGTGAGCAGCACTGGGGCACGGCCGACCCACAGCCGTCCCTGCGGCAGGGCTCCGCTGCCCCATGTGTCCCGCCGGCTGCGACCTTTGCCGCAGCTCCAGCCAGGCTGGGCCCTTTGGGGACATTTTGCTCCCGCCGCTTCCTGCCGGCTTTTGGCAGCGCCGGTGCCGACCAGGCGCGTGGAGCCGAGGTAGGAAACGGCCTGGAGCAGGGACAAGCGGAGACGCTCTTTAAACAAGGGGCTGAGTCACAGGCAGGGGTAAACCCAGGGGAGGGACAGGCAGGACGGGCAGACAGAGCCCCAGCCCCAGGCTGAGGTGACGTGGGGGCTGGGGTGCCCAAGTCCTACCTGGGGCAAGGGTTGGTGGTGCTCCCAGAACCCTTCCCCAACACACTCCGCGGGTCAGGCGCAGCTCAGGTTTATTGGGGTCTCTGTGCTAGGGGGGAGCGCCGGCTGGAGCAGGGTCCCTGCGCTGGGGTCCATCAGCTCCTTCAGCACGGGGAAACAAGCAGTCCTGGGGAGGGGAGAGAGGCACAGGGGGTGAGGACCCCCTTTCCAGCACTATGGCTGTACCCCATCAACCCCAGAAGTACCGTGGCTGGGCCCCCGTCATCCCACCACCCCCCAAGCACCAGGGCTGGGCCCCTGTCACCCCCAGGAGCACCATGGCCAGGCCCCCACCACCCCCCAAGCACCATGCTGAGCAGGCAGCTGAGGGCAGGGCACTCACCCACGGTGCAGGGGCAGGCAGGGGGTGCTGGGGGTCCTGCAGCATCGCGTTTGGGGGCATTCCCTAGTCCAGCAGCTCATGGATGCACCAGCTGCAGAGCAGGAGGTAGACGCACTCCTGCAGCAGCCGCAGCAGCCAGGAGCCCAGGCGAACCCCCAGGGAGGCCTTGGCAGGTGCCGACAGTGCCGCTGCCCGTGCCGCTCGCCTCGGAGCGCCCCTCCGATGGGCCGCCGCAGTCCGGAGGAGGCGCATGGCCGACGAGGGATCAGCGGGGTCTGGCGCGGGGAGGCAGCTGTGCTGACACACGGGTCCCCAGCAAGCGCTGGAACCTGCTCCATTCTCTGCATTTCAAAAGCCTCCACAATAGTGGGCGTGGGGAGGGGGCACTGCCCGGGAACCGTTTTGTTTGGGCAGAGCTGGCCTCACCCCCATCCCGCTCTCACCAGGACCTGGAGGGATTGGCACGGCCAAGCGCAAGCGCAGTGCAGACTGCAGGCTGAGCGCAGCAAGTTTATTCAGTGCTGGCAGGCAGCAGGTTTATTCAGTGTCATCCCCGGCAGCGCCAGGGACGGCTGTGGGGGAGCCGGCTGCCAGCAGCGTCCCACCAGAGCCTCCCTGAGTGCGGTCCGCAGGCCTTCACTGGCGGGAGGTGCGCTCGTCTTCCTCGTTTTCCAGCTCGTAGGCGGGCCGGTAGCTCTCCCGGCCCCGGCTGTCGGTGTAGCGCAGCGCTGGGTTCTTCAGTGTGTTGGCCATGCTCCCCAGGGAGGTGTAGCTGCGGAGGGAGAAGGTGGCTGCAAAGCGGTGCCCAGGGGCACCAGAGCAGGGAGGGCAGCACCAGACACTCACCCCTTGTCATAGAGGATGCAGTAGGGGACAAAGAGCTTGCGCAGAAACTCCCAGATGTCCCGGTAGGTCCAGTCCTGCAGACAGAATTGGGCAGGGATTGCTGCAGAGGCAGGCAGGCTGCCCCCTTGCCCCCAGGGAAGCCAGCCGGCCCCCCCCAAGAGAACACAGGAGAGCCAGCTGGTCTCTGGGGCCCCAGAGCACCCCCGTCCCCCCCAGCACCTCCCCAAACACAGGAAAAGGCCCCAGCAGGCAGGAATGAGCGCCGCCTAACAGCACCAGGCAGCCTGGCTGCAGCAAAGGGCACCCATGGCCATGCAACGGGGCAGGAGATGCCCTGCAGAGACAGGGGAATTGGGAGGGAAGCCCTCCGGGATGGGGGTGGGTTAGTGCCAGCTTCCAGCCCTGTCACTTTAACCTGTCAGGCTCACTCCCCTGCCAAGCGGGGACAGCCCTGTCCCCAGAGCAGGTGGAGGCCACGTACCAGCAAGGGGTTCACCCGCATGTAGGGGGGCCAGTCGGGGTCTGTCATGCACATGGGCGTCAGGGTGCGCGAGTAGGGGTCTGTCCGCCGTGTCCCCATCAGGACGGCCTCCAGCTGCGGCTGCTGCTCCTTCAGGCGGGCCAGGGCCTCCCGGATGGAGCCCTCCACCGTGCAGAGCTGGATCTTGTACCTGCGCAGGCAGGAGGGGCAGCCGCCTGCCGGGCTGCGGGAGACGCGGCTCACCCCCTGCCCAGTGGCCCACCCCTCTCTGCCCCGTACCTCTGGACGGTCGCCTGGATGAACTGCTCCATTTCAGGGAAGGGGGACACGATGCGGATGTAGAGCACCTGTAGCTTCTCCTGCCTCGCTGGGTACCGCCTGGGGAGAGACCCATCGCAGCTGGGCTCCAGCAGAGAGCGACCGGAGGCATGGCAGCCACCCAGTCCCGGCGAGCTGGGCCCCAAGAATCCACTCGTTCCCCCAGACCAGGGCAGGGGAGTGCCCCAGAGCCCTGGCCAGGGTCTGTGGGACACCCTCATCCCTGCCCCAGGCCAGGCCAGTGAGGCCCTGCAGCCAGGTACCTCTCCATGGCAGCATGGACGAGGTGCAGCAGGGCTGTGCAGTCCTTGCCCCCATTGAAGCCCACGCAGAGCTGGACCAAGCTGTACCGGTCCAAAGCCTCCTCGATGGTCTGCAGTGCTGCTGCCACCTTCTGCCCCAGGGCCGAGCCTGCCAGGAGGGAACAGTCGGTGCTCGCCCAGGGCCACGCTGCCTTGGCACTGCCCCAGGGCCCGCAGTATCTTGCTCTCCAGGCACATCTTATCTCCAGACACACCATGGAGCCACTGCCGGCACCGCAGCCTGGAGTCAAGACCTTGCGCAACCCAGAGGTCTGTGCCACAGATGGGACAGTGATCCTGCATGCACTGGGGAACTGTAGCACCGCTCCCGCTAATGCCTGCTGCTCTCTCAGGGACTGGCACTGGATGGCCCTAACTGAGGTTACGAGTCCCGCTCCCACCCATGTGGGATGAAGCCTACTGCAACTGCAACACCAGCAAAGTCTCAGCACCCCTCAAGCCCCCCAGCATACCAGAACAGGCAAGCTCTGCTCCCAGGCCGGTCTTCCCACTGCTCCAGCCATGCTGGGCTGCAGGGTCTGCACAGGAGGAGGGACCAAGCCCTGCTGCAGCACCACTTCCCCATACCTGATTCAGCCAAGCCATAAACCTCCACAGCCGCTGGCGAGACACAGTCCGTCACCAAAGGCACAACAGTGCCCGGTGGCAGATTCTCCATCAAGAAGCGATACGCTTCCTCCAGGTCCTGCTCTGACTCAGAGTCCAGCGTCAGCTTGACACGGTAGTAGTTGTTGGCCCAGTCCGGGTAGGAACCCAAGCTGACACAGCCCTGGAAGGTGGCGTTGGCCTGGTCCAGCACAGGTGTGATGAGGATCTCGTCGGCGGCCACATAGATGGCGCGGGAATGGAAGCAGGTCTGCTCACTGCGGAAGAGGTGGGCGAGGCCATCCAGGGCACGTTCCATCAGCGCCGGGATGCCGGGGAAGATGTAGACATTACGCACGCTGACCAGCGGGTACTTGAAGGCACTGCCCGTGCGCCCATCCGTGCCGTAGTTGAGGCGGGAGGACTCAGGGATGCGAGCCAGCTTCATCTCGGGGCACTGCACGTCCGTCTTGCCAAAGAACTTGTGCACCAGGACCACTAGCTCAGGGTGGGGGGTGACCTTCTCTCCGAAGGCCCTGGCCACGGCCTCGAAGGTCACGTCGTCGTGCGTGGGGCCAATGCCCCCCGAGGTTAGCACGTAGGTGAAGCGGGCGGCAAAGTCAGCCACCTCGCTGGCGATAGCGTCCACCTCATCGGGCACCACCGAGATACGGGCCACCCTCACGCCCAGGGCGCGCAGCCGCTGGCACATGAAGAAGGAGTTCGTGTCCTGCGTGTGGCCCTGGGGGAACGGAGACACCCGTGATGGCAGGGCACCTCGGGCCCGCCAGGCCCCGGCACGGGACCAGGTCCCGACCCCGGAGCAGGCCCCGGCCCGCCCCCGGCCCAGGCCCCGGCCGCACCTTGAGGATCTCGTCGCCGATAACGATGATGCCGGCGGTGGCAGCAGAGCCCCGGGCCGCCGTGGGGCGGGAAGCCGCCATGGGGCGGGAGGCGGCGGCGCACAGGGCCCCGCCTGCCCGCAGCGCCCCCCGCAGCGCCCCCCACATGGATCCGGCCCCTGCCCAGACAGACCGCGACAGCGCCCCGCGCTTTCATTGGCCGGGCAGCATGCCCATCAGGAGGCGTTGCCAGCACGGATTGGCCGGGAGGCGGGACCCGCGGGGACGGAACCATCGCGGCGGGCGGGGACGCTCTCCTGTGGCTGTGGGTCCGCCCAGGCAGGGCGGTGGCACGTGCGCCTCCCGGGGCACGGGGAACTCCGCCCACCGGCACCGGTGACCTCCCGCCAGCACTTTTTCCCGCCCCCACCCGCAAGACGCCCCAGGGTACCGGGACTCACCCCCGCCCCCAAACCACGGGAAGGAGGGGGGGCTGCCTTGGGGAAGCTCTCCCATGCCCCCCGGTCACCGGGAGCACGCCTGCACCACCCAGGCAGGATGCTCTGAGATACCGGGAACCCCTCACACTCCCCCCGGCACAGCAGACAGGAGCTCACAAACATCCATTTATTAAAGCTTCGGAGCGTGCTCAGGCCTCGCTGCAGGAAGGGCCCCCCAGGCGGTCCCGAGGTCACGGGCACCAGCCAGCACGGTGCAGGGCAAAGCCCCTGGGAACGCCGAGGAGGAGGAAGGTGCCGTCTCAGCTCGGGCA
The DNA here is from genome assembly GCF_964289735.1 of Phaethon aethereus. Taxonomy (NCBI): domain Eukaryota; kingdom Metazoa; phylum Chordata; class Aves; order Phaethontiformes; family Phaethontidae; genus Phaethon; species Phaethon aethereus. The sequence continues at coordinate 1,249,456 of NC_138604.1, forward strand.
GGCCTGGGGCTTTGGCGGGCCGGGGGCCACTCACTTCTCTGGCTTCTTGGGCAGCGGCCGGCGGAAGAGCAGGATGTGGGGCTCTGGGGAGGGCGGGGGGGGTCAGGCCGGGCCGCCGGGCCGCAGCCCCGCCCCCCCGCCCCGAGGCTCACCTGGCTCGTGGATCATGTAGTGGACCCAGCCCTGGCTCTGCTGCACGCCCAGGTTCCGCCACTCCGACTCCGACAGCAGGTGGGTCTTGGGCACCAGCTTGGCGATGTCCTTGGGCAGCATCACGTGCCTGCGCCCCCGCGCCCCTCAGCACGGTACTGGGGCGCTCAGGGAGCAGCGCCCCCGGGACCCGCCCCCCCGGCTCGGGACTTCCCACCGGGAGCTGTTAACGGGAGTAGCCCCCTGCCTCCATACGGAGCCGTTACCGGGACACCCCCCTCCCTCCCCCATCCACTGGGGAACCGTTACCGGGATAACTGTATTCTGGTCCCACCGCGATGCCGTTACTCTGTGTGTGTGTCCCGGAACCGTTACGGGGACATTCCCCCCCTCCCCCTTTACCAGGTAGCCCTTACCAGGACACCCTGCCCCCCAGGGAGCCCTTACAGAGACACACCTTCCCCTTTCCCCCCTCCCCGGGGATCCGTTATCAGGACAACCCCCTTCCCGCCCCATCGGGGAGCCATTACGGGCCCTCCCCCGCCCGCCAGGGAGCCGTTACCTGGACACCCCCCACCCACCCGCCCGGGAATCGTTACCGGAAGCCCCTCCCCCGCCTCACCGGTACTCGAACTCCTCGTCGTCGTACTTGTCTGAGTAGTAGATCTGCTTGTGCGCCATGCCGGCGGGCCGCGGTCCGCCCCCTTCCCGGCAGCCTCCGCCGCGCCCCTCGCCTCAGCGCCCCGCCGGGCCGTTGGCGCCCCCGCCCCCCACGGCGCTTTCGAACGCCACCGCCCCGCGCGCCCATTGGGCCGCGCCGCACACCGGGCCGCGCGTCACGAGGAGGAGCGGGAACCCATTGGTCAGCGCTCGCGCGGTGGGGCGGAGCCGCGGCTTCCCTTCCCCGCGGGTCGGCCACGGCCCGCTATTGGTCCGCTTGTCACGTGAAGGGGGCGCGGTGAGGTCGCGCTGGAGGGCGTAGGCCGGAAGTGAGTGGCGGCGCGGTGGGGGGAGGGCGGGTGAGCGGTTTTGCCGCCGGGACCGGAGGAGACTGGCGGGAGACTCATGGTGCCCCGGTGAGCGCGCGGGCTGGCCCGGGGCGGGGGGGCCGCGCCCGGGGGCCGCGGCGGGGTCGGCACGGCCTGCGCAGTCCCGTGGGAGCGGCCAGGCCGTGCGGAGCCCCCGGCGGCCGCGCAGACCCCGGGCTCCCGGGGCGGGGGAGGCCCCGCGGTGCTGGACCGTGCCGTGCCCCAGCGATGCCCCGCCGCGGCGGTGCCGCCGGGGCTGAGCCCTCCCCGCTCCCTGGCGCGCGCCGCTCGCCGCCGCTACTTTCCGCGGAGTCAACGGAGGGTCCCGCCGTAGCCACCCCCCGTAGCTGCGGGCCGCGCGGGGGCCGGGCCGCCCTTCTCCGCTGCCTCTGCGTGCTACGCGCGGGGGAGCCGAGTGGGGGCTCGGGGCCCCGAGGGGCCTCCCCGGGGCGGCCCAACCGGGGCCGGAGGCAATGTCGGTGCCGGGCTGTGCCAGCCTCTCAGTTGCCTCCGTGTCTCGGGGTGACTCCAGTGCCCTGGACCCCTCCGGTGTGGCGGCTGCTGTGCGTGCCCGGGGCTCCCTGGGCTCCGTCTTGCACCACCCCGTCCTGGGCGCCTAGGGACGTGTGCCGGGGTGGTGCACGGGAGGGAGACCGGCTCGAGGGACGCTCTCGGCCTGGGGGAAACCCCCAGGCTGGCATGACCCCCGGCAGGGACAGGGCACCAGCTGAGTTTGGAGCGATCCTCAGCCTCCACAGTGCCTGGGTTTGCCCTTCTGCCTTCAGTCCTGCCTGTGCTTCGGAGCAAGGTAGAGGACAACTGTCTGGAGCAGACCAAGCTGTTGTGGACTGGGGTAGATATTCCCTCTTGCAGGCCTTTGCCTTTCACCCAGCAGCTTGTTGTGTCCATGTGTCCGTCTGTTGCAGGCTGTCCCTGCTTCTACAGTTGAATTTCTCGGATGGGGTCACCCGCATGCTGCGCTGGCCTGGGGAGACCCTGGACACGGGGTCTGAGGAAATGTGCCCTGGGCCCTTCCTGCTGGGTTGGCGCTGCGGAAGCCTGTGGGCAAAGGGCAGCTCTCAGCAGCTCTCCCCAGGGACGGCCGGGCCTCAGCCTGTTCCACAGGGGTTGAGGACACTGTCTCTTCCCAGCCAAGCGGGACCTGAGGATCCACCCACAGCCTTTTTGTGGGGGAGCACCATGGCTGGGCCACCTGTGCCCCCAGGATCTGCACGGGGCAGTGTCCCCTGATCGAGGGGGCAACAAATGGGCCCCGAGGAGGCTTTGGCAAGGCTGAGCACCCCGCGTGGGTGTCCTCATCCTCATTCCCTGCTGCCAGCCTTGGTCCCTGGCATCCAAAGGGCCTTGTTGCTGTCTTTGCTTGGCAGCAAGTGACCTGGTGCGGTGTTTCTGGGCTCTGCCCAGGGCCAGTCTGCGCCGCTGTGCTTGCCAACTGGGGCCTTCCTTATCTTGCTGCCTCCTGAGCTAATCACGTTAGCACCCGCCTGGGCTCCGGCGCTGCCTTCACAGACTCCAGATAAGGGCATGATTGCTGCAAGGAAGTAAATCATGTTTGCTGCCCTGCGCTGCTGGCCTGGCCTCGACCACGTCGGCTTGGCGGTGGGAGTGGGAAGGGCAGCAGCTCCTGCTTCGCTTGCCTTGTTTTCCCCTCGCAGAGCTTCCTGCCCCTCCTGGCTCCCCTCTCATAGCCTCTTTCCGTGGCTCTCATCTTCACTGCTCCCCTGGGGAGGAGGCAGCCGCAGCCCTGGGGGCTCTACACATCCTTCTGCAGTGGGGTGCCAGCCGAGGGGGTGGCAGGCAGGCAGGCGGGGGGGGGCAGCTCTGTCCCCCGGGGTGCCTCCGCTCTCCCCCCTTGCGTGTGGCCCTCTGGGCTCTGGTTTTGGGGCCGGGCAGGGATCAGCTCCAGCACTTGTCTTGAGTCATGGAGTGACTCTCGGCCTCCGACACTGTCTTCCGGTGTGGGCAAGGTCTGAGCAGAGCCAGGCTTGGCCTCACGCTCCTGTCCTGGCACATCCTAGCTCCATCCTCCCTCGGATGGGAAGCAGGAGGCTTCCCTGGCTCCCTTGCCCCATGTGTTGGCAGCACGTTTAGCAGCTGCTATGGCCCTGTCCGCCTGCAGTCAGCAAGGAGGAGCAGGGTCTGCCTCTTGGCACCAGGACCACCGCCTTGGCGATCCGGGGCAGGGCTGGCTAACTCCCTGTTTGTCCCTGAACCGCAGGTCGGAGTGCCAGACGAGAGGGGCTGTGCGTTTCTGTTCCCTGCCCGGGGCCTGCCCTGCCCTCCGCCGGCGATGGAGTACGTGGTAAGGACTTCGGTGGAGGGCGAGGTGGCTTTGGTGGTGGATCCTGCCTACCCTCTCTCCCCGCTGGCAGGGCCCCAGCCTCCTCCCCAGGTCTCCACTGGCGTCTTCTAGCCCCTCTTCTGAGCAGCAGAGAGGTTGCACGCAGGAACATGTAGATGCCATGCGATGCTGTTGTGATGTTTGGGGGGAAAAAACAGCTGTTGTCTGGATTTTAGTGTTTTTCTTTGCTTCTCCCCTGCCCCAGAGGTTTGGGGATGGCTCCCCTGTGGCCGCTGTTGGACTGAGGGGGTCTCCTGCTCTGGGCAAGGCGTGTACGTGCAGCAGCGTCCGGCGCACGGCTGCCTGTTCCTCGCTGCGATTTCTTGCCAAACCACTGGCATGTTCCAGGTCTCTGACTCAGCTCCCAGTTTGTGTTTCCTGGGAGGATGTCGGGCGCTGGCCCAGTAGCGGGGCCCCAAGCATCCCCTCTCCGCTCCTCTTCCTCGCCCTGGGCTGTGCATGAAGTCCCAGCCCCAGGTGCCCGAAAGTAGCCCGTGTCCCTCTGCCTTTCCTGCGCAGGGGGAGGATCCAGCTGATCCGGTGTCTCTCCTTGCTGCTGGGGCATGAGGAGCGACTGGGCTGGGACATGTTCTGGGAGCTCCTTGGGGGCAGTTGTTCTGGCTGCTCCGCTCGTCCTCCACTGCAGGGGCAGGAGCTCGCTGCTGGCCTGTCTGGCAAGGGGAAGGGCTGCTGCCTGCTGGATGGGGCTCAAGGGCTGCCTGTTCAGGCAGGGCTGTTGTTCTGCGGCTCTGCATGCGTCTCTGTTTGCCTTGTGCACCCTGAGCCCGCTGTGAAGGAGTCTCTGATGCCCTGGGGTGGGCTCTGGGGCTGGGGGAGTTGCGATGGTAGCTCCTCTGGTCTCCACAAGAGCTGGGAGTGGCGATATGTCATGTCCCCGGCTGGTGCAGGCTGGTGGGGTGACGTGGGCCAGCTGGCTTCAGGAGGTTCTGATAAAATCAGAAGTTATTCCACCTTATAAAAGCAGAAGCCTGTCATAGCAGGGGGCTGTGGCTCCTGGGGCATGCCAGCCCCTCGGTACGTGTCAGGGAAGGCTGCTCTGAGCCCCGTCGCCTGTCCAGGCGACAGGCGGGGCCTGGGGTGGTGGGAGGGGGCCAAGGGGACCCCCTTGCCCTGTGCAATTCCCTCCTGCTCTTATCCCAGCAGGGCCCTGGGGAAGCGTTGGGGCTGACGGAGCCTATGCTGTTGTGCCGGGCGATCCCAGACCCACATTTGCCAGCTGGCTGGGCCCTCGTGGGCAAACCACGCTGCCCTGCGCCCGTTCGACGCCGCCCAACCGGGCTCCCCCCGGCAGTCGGGGGCTGCGGCTTGGCCCCTCACGGGGCTGGCGACTTCCTGGCTCCCTGGCCTGGGGCTTCCTGCTTTTCTTTAGAGCAGTGGCGCTGCCAGCCACGGGAAGGTCACAGCGCTGAGCGGCCGGGGGGCCCCTGGTGGGGACGAGCGCTTCGTGGGACGGCTGGCGCGGGCTCTCTGTGCCCGTGGGAGCACCGCTGGCGGTGGCTGAGGTGGGGGCTGGCGCTCGCGGAGGTGGCATGTGCGGCCAAGGCAATGCTCCGGTGCCGGGAGGAGGCGGGTGACGGACCTGCCGTCGTGAGCCGCAACCCCTTGTGCAGCACAGGAGGCTATTTCCAGCTCTGTTGTGGCTTCCCTTTCCACATCCCTGTGGTGGTGTGCCAGCGTTTGGGAAGCGGGGCAGGCAGCCGCCAGTGCTGAGCGGTGCCCTGTGGTGGGTCCAAGCAGGGATAGCCCTTCCCTTGGGCTGGATTTACCCGGTTTTGGCTCGGGGGCCAGTTTTGTGGAGTGTCTGGTGCCTAGGAAGGCCCTGGCCCATGGTGGGTCAGAGGGGCTGGGCACCACTGGGCTGCCTGAAATCCCTGCTTCAGTCCACAGGAGGTGGAAGGGGGGAGAGCTCTAGCCCCCCTGGGGAAGCTGGTGCAGACGAGGCCGTGGAGAGTGGGCGGTGCAGTTGGGCTGGCCCGAGGTCCTGCCAGCGTGCCGGTGCGTTGAGGATGGGGAGCAGGGAAGACTTGCCCCTCACGCCCCCCACCCACAGGTGGGGGCTCTGGGAGGCTCCCTGCGATAGAAGGGGCTGAGGTTTGGCCCCGGCATGCTTTCACTGCCTGCTCCTACTAGCTCCGCCTGTGACCTTGATTTTTCCGCTCCAGATAGGCGCTGGGTCCCCACCCCTCGCAGGGAGCCCCTCCTGCGCTGTGCCCCAGCCCCTGCGCAGCCCCCGCTGCGGGCAGAGCCTGCCCCGCTGCCCGTGAGTCAGCATGGCCCTTCCGATTAGCAGCAGCCCCTTCTCCTTTCCCGGGAGGAGCTGCTGCTCAGCACCGGCCAGGATGTGGGAAGCAGCAGCAATTAGCAGCAGCCGCCTCTCCTGCCGGCTCCCTGCTGGAGCCGGGAGCCCGTGCTGAGCCCTGCCTTGCCCGGCGGACAGCCCACCTACTGTATCCTGCTCCCAGACATCCTCTTCTTCCTCCCACCAGCCCTCCGGGCGAGGTCTGCGCCGGGAGCTGCTCTCTCGAAGGAGTGGATGTCCCCCCGTTCCAGGCAGCTGCAAGCACCGGCGGCATCTCAGCATCACAGCCCCTCCGGCTTTGGGCGCCGCTCCCCCTTGGCAGAGCCTGGGGAGCCAACGGCGGCTGCTCGCCACCGGCACGTGGGTTGCATAGCACTGGCCGCCACAGAAGGACCTTGTTCGCTCCTGGACGGTGCTCGGAGCAGGGCTGGGCTGGGCTTGGATGCGCTCTGTGGCTGCCTTGTCTCAGGGCTTTAAATATTCATGCTTTTGATTTCCTCTTAGTAGCTGGCGGCGGTGGGGCAGCCCAGGGGCTGGAGCAAGCCGGCTCGGGTGGAGGGCGGCCGTGCCGGACCCGGTGGCGGGGCAGAAGGGGCCAGATCCAGCCCCAGCTGAAGACAGTGGGATTTGTTGCCAGCCTGGTGCAGGAGTGGTGCAGGGCCACAGGGCTTGAGGACCTCCAGGCTGGGGGCTGAGCACGCTGAGCCCCCCTCTCTGTGCCGGCAGCTCCCCAGGGCGTAGCCGCGGCCCCGTTTCCTCCCCGCTGGGAGCAGGCGGGGTTGCTCTCCAGCTGGCCGGATCCGCACATCCTTGCTGACGCCGATCGAGATCGATCGGCTGTGACAGCGTGGAGCTGGGCAGCCCCTGGACCCGCTGCCTGGCATCCGGGGGCCAGCTGTCCGCACCAGCTATGCCGGGCTGGCGCAAGCCTGGCACAGAGCTCGGCCAAGGCTTCTGCTTGGGGGCAGCTTCCCAGCTCGGACTCTCCATGGGGCCCCCGTGAGACCCATCCGGCTGCCTCCACCTCGCTGCCCTGCAGGCTGGGCCAGCCCCGGCCCTTGTTGCCTCTCTCCGGCATGGATCTCCTGCAGAAGAGCAAATACAGCCACCTGCGGAACGAGTCCGTCTCCTCTCTGGAGGAGGCGGTGGGGGGCCTGGGGGTCCCGACCTCCCCAGCGGAGTCCCTCACAGGCACGCGGTCTCTGCCTGGCTGCCTGTCCTCCTCCCTTGGCCCCGCGGCGCCTCTCGGGGAGCTCTCGCCCGCGTCGGAGGACAGCCCTACCACCCTCTGTTCCTTCTTCCCCAAAATGACCAACCTGAAGCTCTCAAACCCTGCCAACCTGCTCAGCCTGCGGGGCTCCTCGGCAGGCAGCAGCCCGGGGGAGCCTGGCCCTGCCGGGACACTGGCACTGGCACCGGGGGCAGCTGCCAGCCCCAGCTCAGCAGGACCTGTCGCTGTCTGTTCCCAGGATATGAACAAGCTGAGCTGCGGGAAGAAGACGCGGGTGGAAGGTGGCCAGCTGGGGGGTGATGAATGGACCCGCCACGGCAGCTTTGTCAATAAGCCCACCCGCGGCTGGCTGCACCCGGATGACAAGGTCATGGGCCCTGGGGTCTCCTACCACGTCCGGGTGAGTGCTCGGGAATGGGGGGGGTGCGGGAAGGGTCATGGTGGGGATTTGGGGACCTCTTGGTGTGCTCCTTGGGGGTGGCAGGCAGGCAGTGGGAATCATGGGGAAGTCATTGCTGCAGAGCTGGGGGGTGTGGGGCCCTGGCCCCCTCCCCAGCTGCGTGGGGAGCAAACCCTGGGGCCGGCCAGGCTGACCCTGCTCTCTCCCCCAGTACATGGGCTGCGTGGAAGTCCTCCAGTCCATGAGGGCTTTGGATTTTAACACCAGGACGCAGGTCACCAGGTGAGCTCTGCCTCTCCCCAGGGGCTGCCGCTTGGGGGGAGAAGGGGGGGGAACGGGCAGTCTGAGCCCCACACAAGCCTTTGGCAGCATGTGGGGCTTTCAGTGGGGGCCAGTCTGCCTGCAGCCCCGTCAAATATTAACGCCAGTGTGCTGCTTCCGCTTGAAAAGCCCTGGCCGGTGCTTCCCGAGGGCTTCCCGTTTGTCACCGTGTCCCTTCTGTGCTGGTCCCGGTGTCCTCGGTCCCATGGCTGGGGGGGTCACAGGGGAATGGGGAGGGCAGGTGCTGCGGGGGGACTGACATCCTGCTGTGCTCCCTGCAGGGAGGCCATTGGGCTGGTGTGCGAGGCCGTGCCCGGTGCCAAGGGAGCCGTGCGGAGGAGGAAGGTGAGGCTGGGCTGGGGAGCTGCCGGGGGGAGCGTGCTCAGCCAGCTGGGCATGGGGCCAAGGGCCGGATCCCAGCCCAGCTGGCTGTGCCCAGGCTGGGCAGCCTGGGGCTCTGATAAACCTCCACTGTTCGAGCCAGTGGAGCTCAGCAGGAGCGGTGATGAGGACGAGGTGCCCTTCTTCGCTGTGGAGGGTGGCAGGATGTGCCTTGTCCCCGCATAGCTGGGCTGCATCTGGCCCGGGGAGCCCCTTCCCCATGCTGCCGTTTGCCCCTAGCCCTGTGGCCGCTCCCTGAACTCCATCCTGGGCAAGAGCAACCTGAAGTTTGCCGGCATGCCCATCACCCTGACCATCTCCACCAGCAGCCTCAACCTCATGGCTTCTGACTGCAAGCAGGTGAGCATGGGGAGGGGCTGGGGGCCGGGTGACTGGCTTTAGATGAGCAGGAATCCTCGTATCCCACACCTCGGGTGCTGCTGGGGTAGGGGATCTCCCCAGCTTCTCTAAGGACTGTCTGGGTGGGTTGTGTGACCTAATGAGTGCCCACCTTGCCTCTGTCCCTGGGGGTGAAGAGGTTGGAGCGATACCCCACGTGCTTTGCAGGATGTGTCCTGGAGACTGAGAGACCCAAGTCCCCTGGCCTGGGGCCAGGTCTCCTCATTTTGACCCCACTGTTGGTATCCCAGCCCTTTTCCTAGTGGTTGTGGCTCATAACTAGGGCTCTGGAGGCTTGTAAGCCCCCATGCCAGGCCAGTCCTAGCAGGAGAGTGGTGGGCAGGAGGTGCTGCCTCTGGCTGGGTGCTGAGGAGCTCCTGGCTGCATCCAAGAAACTCTGCCTTGCAGATCATTGCCAACCACCATATGCAGTCCATCTCCTTCGCTTCTGGGGGAGACCCGGTGAGTATACGGGGTCCCCGTCCACACGTGCCCTGCCCTGTGCCTCTCCTGCCCTCTCCCCAAAGTCTCAGGCACTGCACTCCCTGGCATCCCCGATTCACTGCCAGTGTCTCACCCACAGGACACAGCTGAGTACGTCGCTTATGTTGCCAAAGACCCCGTCAATCAGAGAGGTGAGGCTGCTGCTGAGGGTCCTAAATACTGGAGCCCTGTTTTGTGGATGTTCAGGTGCAGCTCAGTGTGGCAGGGAGGGACTGGGTCCCCCGTAAGGAAGCTCTGGGGTACATAGGGCAGGCTGAAGGGATGAAGAGCTTAACATTGGGATTCCACACTTCCATCCTGCCATTCCTCCTCAGCCTGTCATATCCTGGAGTGCCCTGAGGGCTTGGCACAGGATGTGATCAGCACCATTGGGCAGGCCTTCGAGCTGCGGTTCAAGCAGTACCTGAAGAACCCCCCAAAGCTGGTGACACCCCACGACAGGTAAGGGCAGGGCTGTGTGGGAAGGAGAAAGGTGGGAGGGTGTCCAAGACTTTGTAGTTCTGGAGTGGGGATGCAGCCCTGGCTGCTGTCAACTGCTCATCTGTGCTGTGCCCTTCCAGGATGGCAGGGTTTGATGGCTCTGCCTGGGATGAAGAAGAGGAGGAACCAGCCCCAGATCACCAGTACTACAACGACTTCCCCGGCAAGGAGCCTCCCATTGGTGGGGTTGTGGACATGCGGCTGCGGGATGGGGCTGCTCAGACCCCCAATCACTTGGGGGCCACGCTGGTAAGGCTCTGGGCTCCATGTTCCAAAGGGAGAGGCAGGGACCCCACCTGGGCTGTGGGCTCTTTGCTCAGGGTTATTCAACCATGAGAGCTGTGGCACATGTCTCCCCAGCACCTCTAGCAGCCCAGGGTGTGGGGAGTGGGAAGGGATGGGGAGCGCAGTGGGGCTCACCACCCACCTCTCCCTGCAGCCTGTTGGCCAGTCGTCCAGTGGGGAGTTCGACCCCCGGAAGCAGCACGCTCCTGCCCAAGGTAACGTGACGGACACGCCTGGTCCCCATCTGCTTTCCTGGACCCCAAGCTCTGACAACGGGCATTAGTGTTGGGGCCGAGGCAGGCTGGAGCCCTGCTGACCACAGTGCTCTTGGCTGCAGGGAGAGAGAAATACCCATCTCCGGTGGGTGCGTCCAGCCGCACGGACCTGTTTGATGACCCGTCCTATGTCAACGTGCAGAACATGGACAAGACACGCCAAGCGTCAGTTGCTGGCACGCCTGCGACGGCCAACGGCAGCACCCAGAGAGACCTCTTTGACATGAGTGAGTGGGGAGGCAGCCACAGCCATGCCTGGGCTGGTGGCTTTGTCCTGGGCTGGGGGGATGTAGCTGTGAGGTTGGTCATGGTCTCTTCTTCTCTTGCAGAACCCTTTGAAGATGCCCTGCGTGTGCCCCCATCTGTGCCCGTGGGGCTGCCCCCTGCCCAGGTGGTGGCTTCCATGGAGGAGCAGCTGAGACGTGAGCCCTGGTACCACGGGAAGATGAACCGCAAGGAGGCAGAGAAGCTGCTGAAGGTGAACGGAGACTTCCTGGTGCGGGAGAGCACCACCACCCCGGGCCAGTATGTGCTGACGGGCCTGCAGGGCGGGCAGCCCAAGCATCTGCTCCTCGTCGATCCTGAGGGAGTGGTGAGTCCATGTGATGTGCTGGGCGCAGAGCTGGCACAGCTTGGGGGGGTTACAAGAGCCACGAGGCCGTTGGGCTTCCCCACCACTCCTCAGGGGATGCCTCTGGGCTTGCTTGAGGGACAGTGAAGGCAGCTCCCCCCCAGCGCACTGCCCAGCTCCTGGAGGCTGGTGGCTTTTGGCCTCCTGTGACCCTCGGCAGCGTCCTGAGTGCCCCTTCCCTGCCCCCTAGGTGCGGACGAAAGACCACCGCTTTGAGAGCGTCAGCCACCTCATCAGCTACCACATGGACAATCACCTGCCCATCATCTCAGCCGGCAGCGAGATGTGCCTGCAGCAGCCGGTGGAGAGGAGACTGTGAGCGCCCGGGGGCCACGGTGCACGGCCCCCCACCCCAGGGAGCCCTCGGACTCTGTCGGGTGCTCTGCCTGGGACTGAGCATGGACTTGAAAGGGGACGGGGCCCGTCCCGCTCTGCCCCGTGGAGCTGGTGGCTGCGGGGGGCGTGGGCAGTGTGCTGTGAGCTGCCTGCAGGGCTGGGGGACTGTTCTTACCAAAGCCCCTGCCTCCTCCCCGCTCCAGCCTTTGCACAGCAGCTCAGCTCCTACCAAGCCCCGGCCCTCCTGCTGCGCCGTGGCTGCTCCTGTGGTCACTGGCGTGGGGGCAGCCCGGCCTCCTCCCCTGCCCCAGGCCCTAGAGGGGGGCAGTGGGGGGCTCCGCTCTCCCAAGCACAAGGCCCGGCCAGTCCTGCACCGACTGTACCCGGTCACTTTACGTGTTAACTCTGTGCCTTGACCCCGCAGGTCCCACACTTATGCAACGCCGCAGGGCGGGTGGCCGGGGACAGAGCCCCCCCCCGTGCCCCCAGCCCCTGCCGTGCCCCTTCCCGGGACATGCTCCTCTGCGCCCCCCCCCCCCCCCCGCCCCCCTTCCCGGGGTGCCGGTGGGGCACGGCCGGTTCCGGCAGCCCCGGGGGCGGCGGGAGGGCCTCCCCCTTGCATGCACGGTGTTATGCCCCCAAGCCAAAGCGCAGCCCCTTGCAGCCCCGGGCCCCTGGGGCCCTCTATACCAAAGGAACCGGCAGTTGGTATTAAAGTTGGTATTTCTCTAGGCCCTGGCTGGTGGGGGGAACACGGGGGGGGGGCGGGCGAAGCACTGGGCCACACGGGGCGTCCCCCGCCCCTGGCGTCGGCGCCGTCCCTTCCACCGGTACGTGGTTCCTTCGCGTCGCGTCGTCCCCCCTCCCTCCCCCCCCCCCCCCGGGACTCGCACATGGTTCGTCCCGCTCGGTTTTAGCCCGCCCTAGCGCCCTGTAGTCGGTCCGTCCCGCTCCCCCCGCCTTGTACATGGTTCGCCCCGCCTCCACCTCGGCGCTGCACTTGGTCCCCCCTGACCGCCCCCGCCCGGCGCGTGGTGGTTACAGCCGGCCCCTGCTTCTCTCCCCCTCCGGCGCGCGCCCTTGTCCCGCCCCGCGCGCCGTGATTGGCCCCGCGCGAGTTCCGGTTCCGGTTGGGGGCGCCGTGCGGAGGAGCGGCGGCGGGGTCATGGTGTCGCGCCGGCGGTGAGGGCCATGGCGGCCCCGCATGCAGAGAAGCTGGAGGGAGGCGTCCCGGCCCCGCCGCCCCCGCCGGGGCCTCCGCACCCTGCGGGCAGCGCCGCCGCCGGCGGGCCCGGCCGGAAGCAGGGGAAGGCAGGTGAGCGCAGGCGGCCGGGCCCGGCCGGTGGCGGCGGGGGAACACCGGCCCCGCCTGACGTGGCCCCGCTTGTCCCCGCAGGGCTGCAGATGAAGAGCCCCGAGAAGAAGCGGCGCAAGTCCAACACGCAGGTAGGGCCGAGCTCGGCCGGGGCCGGGGCCGAGGCAGGATGGGCCGCAGGCCTGACCGCCACCTTCTTCCCGCAGGGCCCCGCCTACTCCCACCTCTCGGAGTTCGCCCCGCCGCCCACCCCCATGGTGGACCACCTGGTGGCCTCCAACCCCTTCGAGGATGACTTCGGGGCCCCCAAGGTGGGGGCGGCCCCCGCCCCCTTTCTGGGCAGCCCCGTGCCCTTCGGCGGCTTCCGTGTCCAGGGGGGGATGTCACCGCAGGTGCCCCCCGGTTATGGCGGGGGCCCCCAGCCCCTGCGGAGGCAACCCCCCCCCTTTGCCCCCGGGCAGATGGGCCCGGCCTTCAGCATGCCGCCCCAGAACCCCAACTACGTCCAGCCCGGGGGCATGAGCTTTCCCGGGCAGCCCTTCAGCCAGCCCCTTGGACAGAACTTCAGCCCCCCCACGGGGCAGCTTATGCAGGGGCCGGTCGGGGGCTTCGGGCCCATGATCTCCCCCACCATGGGCCAGCCCCCCCGTGGGGACATGGGCCCTGGGCCGGCCCTCAACCCCCCCGGGGGGCCGGCGGTGGCTCAGCGCTTCAGCCAGCCTGGCAATCTCTTTGGACAGTCGCCCATGCAGCGCCCTGGGCAGAACATACCGCCCCTGCCACCCACTGCCAGCCCCTTCCCTGGAGCCGACCCCGGCTTCCCCGCCGGCGGCGAGGAGGGGGGCAAGAACCTCAACCCCCCACCCAGCACCTTCACCCAGGAACAGCACTCGGGCTCCCCCGCTGCTGTCAACGGGGCGCAGCCCGGCTTTGCCCCCAACAGTGCTGCCCGTGGCGCTGGCACCCCCGAAACCAACAGCCTCCCACCACCACCCCCCGGCAAGGCAGCCGGTGGTTCGGGACACCAGCCGCCGCCAGGGCTGGTGTACCCCTGTGGAGCCTGCCGCAACGAGGTGAACGACGACCAGGATGCCATCTTATGCGAGGCCTCCTGCCAGAAGTGGTTCCACCGGGAGTGCACGGGGATGACAGAGAACGCCTACGGGCTGCTCACCACCGAGGCCTCTGCCGTCTGGGCCTGCGACTTCTGCCTGAAGACAAAGGAGATCCAGTCGGTCTATGTCCGGGAGGGCATGGGACAGCTGGTGGCTGCCAACGACGGCTGAGCCGCCCTCCCGCTGCCGTGTACAGCTTCCCCTGCCAATTTAGGACCAAACCCCCTTTTTTTGTAGCCATCACACCCCCCCTCCCTAGCCACAGAGACAGCACCGGGTACCAACTGCCGCTGGGACCGGCCCGCAGGCTCCAGGCCGGTGCTGGCCATGCCATCACTGGCCCAGTGCTGTGGGGGAGCTCCGGCCCCGGTGCACCAGCCCTCGGGGGCTGAGGCTCCCCACTGCCGACCTGGCCCCCCCAGCTCTGCCTGGTGGGGACAGTGCACTTTGGGGGGCAGAGGAAGGGGCGATCTGGTCCCCACTGCCATCCATGGTCGTGCAGCAGTCCCAGTGCCCCGCTCCAGGTGCTCGGGGTGGTCCCGGTTCTCCCCGCGACCCCCACCCCCGCTCGGGACGGTCCCGGTGCCCCCTCCCCCCCCCCCCCCCCAACGTTTTAGCCGATCGTTAATGGAAACTTTTGTACCGTCGCTATAAAACTCTGAGCTCCCCCTGCCCGTGTCTCGCTCCGCTCACGCCGCGGGGGGGGGTGGGGGGGTGTCCGGTACCGGAGGGGCCGCGGGTGCCCGCCCCGCGCCGTCCCATTGGTCCGCGGCAACCGCCGCCCTCCCCCATTGGCTGGTCGCGTCACGTGCGCGCCCCTTCCCGAGGGCGGTGACCGGCACCGGGAGAAAGTTACCGGCGGGACTGCGACCGCGCCCGGCGTCAGCATCAGGTACCGGCCGGCTGCCGCCGCCGCGGAGTCCGCTTCCCCGGGCCGGGCCGGAGCCGGGAGCGGGACCGGGCGGTGCCCGCGGGTGCCGGGGCTGCGCAGCGGGGCGGCGGGCACGGCTTGAACGGACATCGCCCGGGGCCGCGGCCGCAGGATTTGCGGGCGGGGAGGGTGGTGGTGTCACCGGCGGGGCCGTCACTCCCCGGGCCGGTTCCGGGTCCCTGGGGGAGGCGGCAGAGGCTGCCCGAGACCCCCTCCCGGTCCCGTCGCCTTCCTGCGGGGCCGCGGGAGCCCGAGCCGGGCCCCGGTGTCCCCGCGCCGGGCCCCGCGTCCTCCGTCCACCTGCCGGGCGGCATCACCGGGCTAAAAATACCCCGCGGCAGCAGCTGGTGTCGGTGGGGGGACACCGCGGGGTCCGGGGGGTTCGGTCTTCCCGGGGCGGCCGGGGCTTCGGCCGGGGCCGCTCCCAGTGGCAGCCGGGGGTCCGCAGCCGCGGGCAGGGTTTGGGGAGCGGCCGTCGCGGCGACTGCGGCTCTCCCGGCCAAGTCCTGGCAGTGACAGGAGCCGAGTCCTGTCCCTCCGTCTGTCCATCTGTCTCCTTGCAGGTGGCTTGAGCCGTCCCCATGGCGGAGAAATCGGACTCCTGGGGTGCGGGCAGCAAGGTGAGGGCTGGGGACGCCCCGGGGCAGCACCCCACGGCCTGCCCGGAGCTGCAGGCAGCGGGAGGCAGACAGGGGTTAGGGCCGAAGGTGCCACCCACCCCGCCTTGTCCTAGGCTCTGCCCATCGCCACGGTGGGTCCGGAGCAAGATTTGGCCTCCCCCGGGGCTGTGGATGAGGAGCCAGAAGAGGAGGAAGGCACCCAGGACACCGTCACAGGCAGGTGGCATCTGTGGGGATGGGGCAGGCCCGGTGTCCCCCTGTGCCGCCGGCTCACCTCTGCTCTGTCTCTCCCCAGCTGTGGCCACCAACGGTGCAGCCGCCTTCCCTGGCCAGACCCAGTGTCCCGAGGGCAGCGGGCTGGGGGTAAGCCTGGGGGGCTGGGGTCCTGCTCGCCCTGTGGGGACATGTGAGACCCCAGCGCCTGTGTCCCCAGGACCCAGAGGAGTGTTTGGACTCTGGGGCTGGGGCAGCCTCTGCCCTGGACGGCTCCGCAGAGCTCGGCACGCCGGATGGCAGGGAGCAGGAGGAGCCCGACACCGAGGCTGAGCTGGGACCCTGCCCTGACACCCCCAAAGCAGGTCAGGCCCTCGCAGGGGACCAGCCCAGGCGGGTCTGTGCTGGCGGTGCCAGGGTGCGGACCCTCGCTGGAGGTCCCCCCATCCCTCCTCAGGGTTGCCAAAGGAGGAGGGGAGCTGCACCAGCAGCGACGATGATGTGGAGGGGCTGCAGCTGCGGCGACGGCAGGTCAATGAGCCCCGGCCTAGCCCTGCCCCTCCCATGTCTGTCCCACACCGGGGGACACCGGACGCCGGTGATGAGGAAGGGCTCAGCATGAGCAAGTACCTGCTGGGCGCCTTGGCGCTGGTAGCCATGGGGCTGCTGATCGCTGCTGGTGAGTGGGGTCCCAAGGGGCAGGGCAGGGGTCCCGGCGACCCTTCATTGTCCCTTCCTCTCTCCAGGTGGTATCTACGACCCGGCGGATGGTGAGTACAGGGGACTGTCGTGCCCGGGCAGGGTGCAGCCCCGTGGCAGCTTGGGTGTACAACTGCGGTCTGGCATCCCCGTCTGGTTCTTCCCCAGGCTCTGTGGAGAGCGTGGTGGGCCGGGACATGGTGGCCAGGGAGCAGGAGTCACCGCTGCCTGCTGACGGCAATGTAAGGGACTGCTGTGGGGCTCAGCCCCCCTGAGCTGGCCAAAGGTGTCCCCAGCACCCCCAGGGCTCCCATCCTTCCCCCCCGCCAGGACTCGCAGCAGAAGCACCCCCCGTCAGATGCCAAGGACCCCCGGAGCATGCAGTCTGTGAGCCTCCTCCTGGACAAGCTGGCCAAGGAGAACCAGGAGATCCGGCTCATGCAGGCAGAGCTGCAGGTGGGTGAGCACGGCTGTGCCCGAGAAAACTGGGTGCCGCATCCCGGTGCGGCTCTCCCACCTTGCTCACAGGTCCTCGCTCCCTCCCCCTGCCCCAGGCCCACAAGGAAGAGCTGCACGCCCTGCTGCAGAAGAGCGAGGGCGAGGCGGCGGCGGCCGGGGTGCAGCAGCAGAGCCTGGCCGCGGAGAACCAGCGGCTGCGAGCGGCGCTGGAGCGGGAGGCTGCCGCGCTCTGCGACGCCCGGGCAGAGGTGCAGCGCCTGCGGGCTGCGGGGGCAACAGGCAGCCCTGGGGCTGGGGAGCCGGTGGCAGAGCAGCTCCTCAGCATGGGCACCGCAGCCCCTAGTGAGGACACGGCACAGCAGGAGGGAGCCCGGCGGCACAGCTGGCTGGCTTCGGTGCGGCAGGAGCTGGCGGATGCCCTGGAGCGGGCACGGGGCCCCGGGGGTCTCGAGTGGCTTGTGGAGGAGCTGAGTGCCCTGGAGCAGCGCCTGGGCCAGGAGCTGGAGGCAGAGGGGGCCGAGCCCTTCCCCAAGCCCTGGAGGAAGCCGTTCAAGGCAGAGAAGAAGGAGAGCAAGCGGCATAAGCGGCACGGCACCAGGGGGGAGAGGAGGGAGCAGGGCAAACCCCATGGGCATGGGAAGGACCCCTGGTCCCCCCGGGAGCAGAAACCAGGAAAAGCCTGGGGGAAGCCGCCTCGCGGCCCCCGCAAGCTGCCCTGGCTCAGCCGGTACCGGGCGCCCCAGGGCTGCTCGGGGGTGGCCGACTGCGCCCGCAAGGAGGGCCAGGATGTGCTGGGGGTCACGCTGGAGCCCGTGCAGAAGGCGCAGTTCCTGCAGCTGCTGGAGGGCTTCATGGGGCGGCTGGGCTGGGGGGGGCACTTCGGAGGGCTGGCAGCACGCCTAGACAGCGCCTTCGGGGCTGACGGCACCTTCACCCACGACCGCATGCGCTTCGTCGACTTTGTGGATGATGTGGAGGAGCTGCTGGAGGAGGTGGCGCGGCGGGAGCGGGGCGACAAGGAGGCGGCCGACGGCTTCGAGGAGTACGTGCTGCGGCACTACGCCGGGGACGGCGGGTGAGCCGGGGCAGGCGGTGCTGTGGGGTTCAGGGGGGCAGAACCCTGGCACCCCATCATGGCCTCCCTTCTCTTGCAGCACCATCGGGAAGGAGTGGGGCCGGAGAGCTGCGCGACAGCACGGCACGGGCGGGTAGAGCCGAGGAGCAGCGCTGTAGTGTGCCGGGGCGGCCAGCCCACCACAAGCCTTCATCCAGCGCCCCCGGGCAAGGGGGTCCCCACGGGCTGTTTTTGGGGGTCGGGGGCTGCCGTTGCGCCCCACAGGGCTGGGCAGTGCCAGATCCCTGACCAGATGCACTGTGTGATGCCGCACTGCCACCATGCAATAAAGTCACCGCTGGGCAGAGCTGTGCTGGTGTGAGGAAAAAGGGGGTGCTGGAGGGGAGGGGGGTGCTGGGGGGAAGGGGGGGTTCAGAGGAGGGACACGGGGTCCTAAGGAGGAAAGGGGGTGCTGGGGGGACGGGGTGTACAGGGGGTGCGGGGGGGGGCAAAGCTGCTGGGGTGGGCCAGGGGTCCGCCGTGTCCCAGCGGGATTTTGGGGTGCCCCCTCGCCTCCCCACCCCCCGCTGCGGTGCGCAGCGCTGCGCCGGCCCCGCCCTGCAGGGGGCGCCCTGAGGCGGGCGCCCGCCGAGGGGGCGGAGTCAGCGACGCCTGGCCCCGCTCCTTCCTCCGACCGTACCACCCCGTGGGGGGTGTGTCACGGGAAGGGGGCGGGGCTAGACCGGGGCGGGGCTAGACCGGGGCGGGCTCCCCCGCGCGGAGGGCGTGGCCGAGGGCGTGGCCGGGCGGGCGAATGGCGGCGCCGCGCGCCGTGCTGCTGCTGAGCGGGAAGAGGAAGTCGGGGAAGGACTTCGTGGCCGAGGAGCTCCGGAGCCGGTACCGGGGGCGGGGCCGGCGCGGGGGGGCGGGGCCGGCACCGGGCGGGGCGGAGCCGGCACCAGGGGGCGGGGAGGCCGGGACCTGCCCGGGGGGAGCCGGCCGGTGCCGGGCGCGGTGCCCGTGCCCGTGCCCGTGCCCGTGCCCATCCCGCTGACCCCTCTCCCGCAGGCTGGGCCCTGACGTGTGCACCGTCCTGCGCCTCTCCGGGCCCCTCAAGGAGCAGTACGCCAAGGTACCCCCGGCCATGCCGTGCCCCGCTGCGCCTTGCCACACCCTGCTGCGCCGTGCCGCACCACGCCGAGCCGTGCCGTGCCACGCCACATCACGCCGTGCCACGCCACATCACGCCGTGCCACACTGTGCCACGCTGCGCCAGACCGTGCTGAGCTGTGCCGCGCTGCACTGCGCTGTGCCGTGCCCCGCTGCCCCGCACCATGCCGCACTGTGCCACGCTATGCCGTGCCGTGCTGCGCCGCGCCACGCTGTGCCGTGCCGTGCTGCGCCATACTGCACCATGCTGTGCCGTGCCACACCATGCTGTGCCATGCTGCGCCACATCATGCCATGCTGCGCTGTACTGAACCATGCCACGCTGCCGTGCCATGCCTGGCCGTGCCGTGCCCCATGGCACAGGCCGTGCCCGCTGACCCCTTCTCCCCACAGGAGCACGGGCTGGACTTCCAGCGGCTCCTGGATGCCAGTGCCTACAAGGAGATGTACCGGCAGGACATGATCCGCTGGGGTGAGGAGAAGCGCCGTGCCGACCCCGGCTTCTTCTGCAGGACGGTGGTGGAGGGTGCAGCACAGCCCGTGTGGGTGAGTGGGGGGGGGGACGCGGGGGGTGTGGGGCACGGGCTGGGCACCGATGGAGCCCTCCGCGCAGGTGGTGAGCGACACGCGGCGCCTCTCGGATGTGGAGTGGTTCCGGGATGTCTACGGGGATGTGGTGCAGACTGTGCGGGTGGTGGCCACCGAGGACACGAGGAGGAGGAGGAACTGGGTCTTCGTCGCTGGTGAGTGAGCGATCAAGCGCTGCTTCCCCAAGCACGGCGCCAAACCTGGGGCTGTGCTGGCACCATGGCTGCCCCGTGGGCCTGGCTCTGCTGCCTCCGCCGCTGTCCTCAGGAGCTGGAGGTTTTAAATAAAGCACCCCCAGCTCCAGAGGGGTGAGGCTGTGGTGGGGCGGATGGATCCTGACCCACCTCAGACACCTCACCCAGGCTCTGCTCCTCCCCAGGGGTGGACGATGCCGAGTCCGAGTGTGGCCTGGACCAGGGAGTGGCCTTTGACTGGGTGATCACCAACGACGGGGACGAGCTAGCCCTGGACGAGCAGTTGGAGACGCTGCTGCAGTCGCTCCGCAGCCGGCTATAGCTCGGTGACCCTCTGCCGGACCATGAGGACCGCATCCCCCGCCCGGCCCTGCGGCATCCTCCCTTCTGCCTCGTGCCGGCCCTCTCTGCCCTGCAAATAAAGCTCCAACATGGGGAACCGGGTCCGTGTCTCATTTCCCTAGGTGGGAGACCTTCACACGGGGCCGGGGGACACAGGCTGTGCCCCTCTTGCTGTGCCCCTGCCCCCCGTGTGGGCTCCTCAGCTTTGGGGGGGCCAGAGGTGCAGTTTAATTCCCGCTGCCCAGGTTGGGGGGGCGCCAGCTGGGTTCTTCGTGTATTTTGATAGGCTTCCAGTGGCCAATTCCCCACGGATTATCCGCTTCCCAAGCAGATGGCTCCTGCCCTAATACCTGCTGTCCTCCCACAGCAGCTGGGCACGGCTGGGGGGTGCCCTGGGGGGCTGCGAGAGGGGGACTGTGGGCTTGGGGAGGGGGATTAGGGTCCTATCCCCCCCACCCCATCGCTGTGGCAGCGAGCCCTGGGTCAAGCATGAGCCTGATTCCCCTTGGGGACATCTCCCGGGGGGGCTGGGGACATGGGGTGACCCATCCCCAGTGCGGCAGCGCCTGCTCCAGCTGCTGCCCGTAATCTCTGGCCTCTGTAAGGGGATTATGGGCTTTTATCAAACGGGGGGTGGCCCCGGGGGGGCCCGGGGGCTGCGGGGGACGCCCAGGGTCTCCCGTGGGGTGGCTGGCTCCCCTCTGGGCACCCACAGGCCCCTCCCCGTGCCGTCGCGGCGGGAGCCCCGGGGGCGTGGGGGGGTCCCCGGGGGCGTGGGGGGGTCCCCGGGGGAGGGATGATGGGTGGAACCGGTGCCGGGGTCGTTCGGGACCTGTAGTCCGCGCCGCCGGTACCGGCGCCGGTGCGCCCCGGCGGACTACAAGTCCCGAACGACCCCGCAGAGAGGCAGGAACCGGGGGCGCGGGGGGGGGGGGCACGGCGCGGGGAGCGGGCGGGGATGATGTCAGCCTGCGGGGAGCCCCGGCGCGGCCAATGGCGCGGCGGGGCCGGGCCAGCGGCGGCGGCGGCGGCGGGGGCGGCGGCGGCGGCGACGAGCGCGCGGCAGCGGCGAGCGCGCGGCGCCCATTCATGATCCAGCGCGCGGGGCCGGTGCCCGGTAAAGCGGAGCCGGTGCCCGGTAAAGCGGCGCCGGTACCGCCGTTATGGAGACATCGGGGCATCTCCACGATTCGGGCGTGGGGGACCTGGAGGAGGACGGTCGGTGTCCCTGCCCCTTACCGGGGGATGAACGGTCACCGCCGCCGCCCCCCGCCGCGCTCCCGCCGCTCCAGCACAGCCTGTTGCACTCCTCGCCCGGGTCGCTACGGGCCCCTCCTCCTCCTCCCGCCGCCCCCGCCGCCCTCCACCCTTCCTCCCGCCACGGCAGCCAGCTCAACCTCGGCGACCACCCGGCGGGCTCCGGGGCGGGGAGCGGCAAACACCGGCAGCCCAGCCCGCTGGTGCACCGGCGGGACAGCAACCCCTTCACCGAGATCGCCATGAGCTCCTGCAAGTACAGCGGGGGGGTGATGAAGCCCCTCAGCCGGCTCAGCGCATCCCGCAGGAACCTCATCGAGGCCGAGCCGGAGGCGCAGCCCTTGCAGCTCTTCGGCGCCGGCGGACCCCCCGAGATCGTCGTCTCGCGCGAGGACAACCACGCACCCGCCGCCCGCCGCCCTGACCGCCCGCCTGCCCGCCCGGCCCCCGCCGCCTTCGCCAAGGGGCCCAAGCGCAAGGCGCAGAACATCGGCTACCGGCTGGGGCACCGCCGGGCGCTCTTCGAGAAGAGGAAGCGCCTCAGCGACTACGCGCTCATCTTCGGCATGTTCGGCATCGTCGTCATGGTCATCGAGACCGAGCTCTCCTGGGGGCTCTACTCCAAGGTACCGATGGGTCCGGGGGGGTGGGCGTGGGGCCATCGGTGCTGGACGGTGCCCACTGGGGTGAGCGTGGAGCCGTTTCCCCATACGGTGTGGGACGGGGTCGTACAGGCTGGCTGGGGGCCAACGGGGCAGCTCCGGGGCCCTACAGGGACGCTGTGGCCGCAGGTGTCGGACGGGGCGAGCGCCGGGCCGGGGGCCGCCAGGGCCGCGTGCTGCCCGGCGCGTGCCGGGGTGGGTGCTGCGCCGGGTCCTGGCAGAGCTGCCCCGTGCACCAGCAGCGCTGGGGACCGACCCACCGGGGTCTGCGGTGCCCGTCACCGGCCTCGCTGGGCACTCCTCGAGGCGCCGTGCCCTCGGCGGTGTGGCAGAGCCCCCCACCCCTCCTCCTCCTCCTCCACACCCCTTTCTTCCATTTTTTTCTTTTTTTTTTCTTGCAGGACGGTGTCTTTTATTTATAATTCTCCCCCCCACGCCCCTTCCAGCTCCTGCTCCCGGGCTGCGCTGGTTGGCAGCGATATGAATAACTCTTTGTATAGACATCTGTCATGTTATTTATACCTATCCAGAGAGGGGAAGGCATCGGCACCCGCGCCGGCAGGGCATGTGTGGCACCCATGGGCGTCAGCGGGATGGCGCTGCCAAGGGGCTGGGGGGCATCCGGCGGGGGTCCCTGCGCCGTAGTGCTGCCGGCGGCGGGGAAGGAGCGGGGTGGGAAGGGGCGGCTCGCCGCTTCCTGCCGTTATCCGGCGCGGGCGGTGGGGAGGGCGGCGCGGGCAGAGGAGGTGGCGGAGCTGAAGAGGGGAGGAAGGGACGCTGCTGGGGGTCCCACAGGCGCGGGGGACCCTGCCGCCTCCCCACGGAAGTGCCTGGCCGGCGGCGGGGGGCTCCTGAGCCCCAGCTGCCCACAGCTGCCGGCATCGGCGGGAGTGTGGGGGCCGCCGGCAGCGGTTCCCTCTGCTACGGCTGAGGCGGAGGGATGCCTCGGTGCCGAGCCTGCATCCCCGGCTGCCCCGCCGAGAGAGGAGGATGCTTCGCTTGGCTCCGCTGCTGGATCCTCTTCCCTGGCGGTTCTCGCTCCCCTTCAGCAGGAGCGGGGCTGAACGGGTGTCCCCCACCCGCACCCGCTACCTGTTGAGCCGCGGCCGCCGTCGCCGGGCTCCCCGGGCCCGTGTGCCTGGCACCGGGGGAGACCGGCCGCCCTCGCCGGGTTGCCGGCAGCGCTGCTGCCACGCTTGCCGGCCTCGGCACGCCGAGCTGCTGTGTCAGCTGGGGAAGACCCCGTGAGTCAGCGCTGCCGCCGTGCAGCCGCCCGCAGCCCCGACCCCTGCCCTGGCGCCTGCTGCTCGCCGCGATGCTCGTGCCGACAACCGCAGGGTTCAGGGGTGGTCCCTGGCTCCCGGCCGCCCCGGGCCCTTGGCTGGAGCTGCGGCAGCGGGTGACTGTCTATAAATCCCCCCCGGCAGCCCCTGGGTGGGAAACCGGAGCTCGCCGGCAGGGACGTGGCCATGACAGAAGGAGCGCCTGGGGCCGGCAGCTGTCGTGCGGACGGGGATGTCGGTGCTGCTGGCCCTGGCCTGGCTCCAGCTCTGCCCCATGGCCAGCGGCCGCGCCACCCTGTGCTCCCCGGGCTGGAGGGTGCCGGGGCTGAGCCAGAAAGTGAAGCCGCAGCGACCGGGTTTTGCCTGCTCTCTGCCTGTCCCTCGAGCGTGGGCAGGATGGGGCCTCTCCTGCCTCCAGGACGGCACCGCCGCTTCCCAGAGCCGCAAGCAGGCTGCGCGGCACCGCCAGGGCGAAGCATCCCGCCGCCTGCATGGTGCGGGGAGGATGCGTGCCGGGGGTGCCGAGGCGTCGGCGCGGTTCGGCCGAGCTCGCCTCTGTTGTTTGCTGCGAGCGTGGGATCCAGCAGCGGCTCTTCCTGCCGGGTCCCTCCAGACCCGGCGCTGGCAGGAGGCATCGGCGATCGTGGTGGGTGTGCAGCAGCCTTTGCCAATAACGCTTGCCAGGAGGGCCGGTGGGTCCCCGTGCTTTGGGCAGGCAGGATTAGTGTCCCCGGGAAGGGTCTGGCCGGCGCGGCCTTGGCGTGAGCCCTGCCTCGGAGGTTGCCTATTAATAGCCGTTGTTTGGTCCCCGGCACTTCTCTCAGCACCAGCCATTATATCCACACAATTGCGTGGCTGGAGCCAAGTCGTTAACAATGCGCCACCGCCTCCGCGGCAAGTAGTCCCTTCTCCACGTTTAAATACCCCCGGGGATGGGGAATGCTGGGGAGAGGAAGAGGAGCGAGGCCGAAGGCAGCCCGGCGCACTGGGCAGCAAAGGAGGGGTGTGGCGTGCCGTGAGCGTGCCGGGTCTCAGCATGCTGGGGATGGGGTGGAGGTGTGGGGTGGGTGCGGTGGCTGGGCAGGTTGGTTCGGAGAGGAGACCTTGGCGAGGGGCTGCCGGTGCTCGGCGGGTGCCCTGGCGCCGGCGGGGCCGGACCGCGGCTGGCAGCAGCGTGAGCTTGCTGGCGACGGAAATGGGGTCCGGAGGGGAGCCCATGGGAGGGGACAGTGAATCCCGCGCTTCCCAGCGGGGACCCGGGGAGCAGCCGCTTCGGCCACCAGTGAATCAGGGGCTGGTTTAATTTACATCAAGCTAATTAGCAGGTGGGTCTAATTAGACCATCCGTTAGGGTGCCATAATATTGGACTCGTGTCGGATGCAGGCGGGGTGCTGGCGTCGCGCGTCCCAGCGAGGGAAGGCTGGTAATTACACTTGGCAGAATCAGATTAAGAAAACGTTTTGGAGAAAGGGCTGCGGTGCCTGCGGTGCCTGCGGTGCCTGCGGTGCCGGTGGTGCCGGTGGTGCCGGCAGCGCCCTCGCTACCGTGGCGAGGCGCTCAGGGAGGGAGCTGGGTGGCCGAAGTGCCGGTGTCGGGGGGAAGAAGGGGTTGGGGGGTGCAGTGTCTCTCTGGGGGTGCCGAGCACGGTGTTGCGGCCAGCACTGGCAGGGTCCCGCGGCCGTGTCCCCACTAACGCCCGCCCTGCTCTTGCCTTGCAGGACTCCATGTTCTCCCTGGCCCTGAAATGCCTTATCAGCCTCTCCACCGTCATCCTGCTGGGCCTCATCATCGCCTACCACACGCGGGAGGTGCAGGTAGGTCCCGGCGTCGCCGGTGCCGAGCGAGGGGCCGCCGGCGCGGGTGGCTGGGGTGGGCCGCGAGGTTTGCCAGGACCCCGCGGGGATGCGGTACCCGAGCTCGCAGCCTGCACGGAGCCTCCTCCTTCCTTGCCGGGGTCTCGGGGGACAGCGAGGGGCCTTGGGGGGCAAGCGAGGCGAGGCGGCGAGGGGGCTGCCCGGGCGCAGGGTGCCCGGCGGAGCTGCCGGCGGCCGGGGGAGGCTGCAGCCAGGAAGGACTCAGACCAGCTGAGGTGCCAAGGAAAGCTGCGAAATCCTTTCCTAATCAGGGCTGCCCACTCTCTTCCTCCCTGCCCGCCCTGGCTTTGCTGGGAAATGAGAGGGCTCCCGCTTTGCTCCGGGAAGGCTGCGCTTCCCCGTGGGATGTAGCTTCGGCGCAATGCCGGCGTGTTTTGGGGACGGGAGGACCCAATGGACGGGCGGAAGGAGCATCTCGGGAAGGGTCGCCGAAGCCCCCGGTGTTCTGGAGCACCAAAGATCCCACCTCGTCCCGCTCGAGGCCGGGAGACAGGGCAGCTTTGCTGGCTGGGGGGCTGCAGGCAGGCGTCCGGCTCCCTGCCTGCCTGCTGCCTGCGTGGGACCGAGCCCAGCGGTGGGTCGCTCAAAGCAAATATTTGAGTACTCTGGGCTTTGCTAGAATAATGTTTACCCCGGGGTAGCGGCGGCTGGGGTCAGCCGGGTGGACCGTGCCCCAGCGCTCGCCGGCTTCCTCCGCTTGTTGTTCTTGGGAGCGGGTTGTGCAAACGCGGCGTCCACCCGAGCGGCGCGGGGCCTCCCGCCTCTCCCCCCGCTCCGCCCGCGCCCCAGCCGCGAGCCCCGCTGCCGTCCGTCCCTCCGTGGGGTGCCGGTCCCCCAGCACGCGCGCCGTACTGGCGCGGGCGCTGAGCCTTGCCGCGGTCCGGTCGGGCCGGGTGCGCTGGCAGGGAAGGGGATGAGATCGGTTTGACTTGATTTGCCGCAGACAAAGCCGTGCCGGTCGCTGATCGCCCTGTGATCTCTTAGGTGCTTATACTGGGATTGCTGATAATCCGGCCGGGGTGGAAGCGGGGCTGACAGAATAAATCCTCACCTCTTGCCGAAGGGGGGGCTGCGCCCGCCCTGCCGTGACACTGCTGGGGCTCCCCGGCCGCCGGGGAAGACCAGGCAGCGGCTTCGGCCCCTTCGCTCAGTATTAATTGCGTTAATTGCCGAGCCCTTCGGGACATCTGCAGCTCTCCCCGTGCCTCAGTTTCTCCGGGGCATCGCTCTGCCTGGGGTCCTGGATCCAGTTGCTGGGGTCCTGCCTGCCCCCTCCCCAGGCTGCCTACACCCACTGTCATGTCACCCGAGGGGCTGGGACGGCAGCGGGTCCCCAGGGTGTCCCCGAGCCCATCGCCTGCCAGCCAGGGCTGCAGGTGAACAGGATCCTCCCCCCCAGCGCCTCAGCTTTGCCTTCTGCTGCCGCTGCTCGTTGCGCGTCGCTTGCTCTTCGTTAGGGCCGAGCGCGTGCGGAGCTGCCGGCCGCGCCGCCGGGTCCTCGCCCTCCGTGCACCCACGGGCAGGGGCTGACCCGCTCCCGGCGGCACCGGGCTCTCGACGCCCCGGAGATGGCTCTGGTCCGCACCCCGGGGCAGGGTCTGCCACCGCCGCGGCGCCCCGGGGCGGCGCCGAGCCCGGCGCCGTGTTTATCGCCGCTGCGCGTGACGGAGCACAGCGCTGGCGAGGCTGCCGGCTCCGGCCGGGGGGGGCTGGGGGGTTTGCTCCTTCCCCTGCCGGAGCTGGTGCTGGGGGTACTGGGGATGCCCCCTCGGGTCCCGCTGGACCGCGCTGGCGTTTCCATGGAAACCCGCAGCGATGCGCCGCAGGTGCAGGGCTGAGAGGGGCTGGCGCGGGGGGACCCTGCCCGAATCTGCCCTTTCTCCCTCCCCTCCCCGACCTGGCCCGTTGCAAACCCCCCCCCGCAGTCAGAAGGCTCCCTGCCTTGTTCCTTTTGCTAATTTGTTTATTTTTAACACCCTTTTCCAGGAAGGAATGGGCTGTCAGCTTGCTAACCGCCCGAGGATCTCCCCTGACAGCTTGGAGCGGTTTTATAAACAATTTCTCAAACAAAGCAGCTAAAAGGAGCGGAGCTTTCCAAACAGAAAGGGAGGTGGCCGGGGACGGCTGCTCCATGAGTCAGTCCCGGCGGCTCTGGCTGTCCCCAGGGAGAGCCCCGTGTGTGCCGTGCCGGCGAGGTGGCTGGCACAGGTGCTCCAGGGCCTCCGGCAAGGCGGGAGGCTTGTTCCCGGGCGCGGCGCCAGCCGGGGCCGCGCTCCCACCCACCGCCCGGGCTGGAGCAGCTGCGGGAGCTCCCGGCCCCCAGGACGAGCCGGGGTCGCTCCGCGCTTTGCGGGGTCGAGGACGCGTCGGTGACGGTAGCGCCAGCTGCCGCGTTCCCCTTGGATGCCTTCCCGGCAGCGTCTTTGCCAAAGCGCAAAGTCTTTGCCTGAGCGTGTCCCTGCTGCTGCAGGTGACACCGGTGTCCTCGGCGCGCCGGCGACCAGCCGATGTCCTGTCTTGGCTGGTCCCTCCTGAGGCTGCCGGGGTGGGTGACCCCCAGGGGTCTGGCAGCATCCCGGAGGAGCCAGCCGGAGCTGCCATCCCCGACTCTGTTGCCAGCGGTGGGAGAGGAGCCGGTACCCGGCAGGAAGCGGCGGTTGCTATGACAATCGGATCCCATCGCTGCCAGCGGCCGGGTGCTCCAGCTGCGGCGTTCCCTCCCCGAAAGTTGCCCCGGCACGCGGGGCACGGTGGCTGTCGGTGACACCGGCGCAGCGCCAGCGGGAGCGATGGGCCAGGGCGGCTCGTGCCGGTGCTCTGTGGCACCGCGGCTCACCCGTCTCGGTGCGCCGGGTGAGGGGCCCGTGCCGGGGCGCGGGCTGCTGCCAGCCGGTGTGTGGGAGCGGGTCGGAGCGACCTGTCCCCATGCTGGGTGTGTGCTCAAGGCCGGGCACGCTAAAGCCCTCTGGGGTGTCCCCAGCACCGTAACCGTCCCCTGAGCACGCGGGCCGAGCCGCAGAGCGGGTGGCAAAGGCTCATTCCCACCTTTTCCTTCCCTGCTAATCCCCAGCCCTCCTGGCCGAAGCCACCGCCGGCTCCGCAGGGCTCCGGTGTCGGTCTCCCCCGCTGCCCGTGGCGGGATGCTGGTGGGGCAGGGTCAGGGCTGCCGGTGACCGTGTGGTTTTGCATCCCGGTAGCTCTTTGTGATCGACAACGGAGCCGACGACTGGCGGATAGCGATGACATACGAGCGCATCCTCTACATCAGCCTGGAGATGCTGGTTTGTGCCATACACCCCATCCCCGGGGAGTACAAATTTTTCTGGACAGCCCGCCTGGCTTTCTCCTACACGCCTTCTCGGGCAGAGGCGGACGTGGACATCATCCTGTCCATCCCCATGTTCCTGCGTCTCTACCTGATCGCTCGGGTGATGCTGCTGCACAGCAAGCTCTTCACCGACGCCTCCTCGCGCAGCATCGGCGCGCTCAACAAGATCAACTTCAACACTCGCTTCGTCATGAAGACTCTCATGACCATCTGCCCCGGGACGGTGCTGCTGGTCTTCAGCATTTCCCTCTGGATCATCGCTGCATGGACGGTGCGGGTGTGCGAGAGGTGAGAGGGGCTGGGGCTGCGGGGGCCGTTCGGCACGCGCGGCGGTTCAAGGTGCGCGGCGCTTCGGGCCGCTCAGCGGAGCGGTGACGTCCTGGCGCCCTGTGAGAGGGATGCAGAGATCCAGGGGCTCGGCAGCCGCGGGTTCCCGCCGACGAGCCCCCGCCCCGGGCAGGAGGCAGAGGCAGGGACAGCCTTGTCCTCGCAGCGCGGCGCCGGGGGACAGGTAGGGTCCCCCTGCGAGGGGACGGCGCGCGGTGCCGGCCGGCGCGGCAGCCCCAGGGGGGCGGCTGGGGAGCGGTGGGCGCTCGGGGCGCTGTGTGCGGGGAGAGGCTGGAGGTGCCGCGAGGCTGGCGAGCGGCAGCGCCTGGCTCGGGCTCTGGTGTCGCTGCGAGTGACTGCCATGACAACACCGCGGTGACAAACCCAGCGCTGGATGGCATCACGCCGGCATCAGCGTGCTCGGTGCGGGGGTTGCTGTGGCGACCGGCTCCGGTGGGTACCGCTGTGCCTCCGTGTCTTGGGGATGCGCCGGCACCTCTTTGCCCCCCGAAGAGAACCGGGGGGGCTGTGGCTGAGAACCCTCAGCCCACCCCAGCGCTGCGCCGGAGGGGTTTCTCCCCGGCTGCGGTGCACGGTGCCGGCGGCACCCATCCGTCCTGGGGCAGGGAGGGCAGGTCCCCCACAGGGCATCCTGTGTCCTGTCCCCAGGAGGCTGAGCTCGCCGCCGTGCCGCCGTCGGAGCGCGGCTAACTGCCCCAGAGGGCTCTCGGAGCCTGGTCCGCCGGGAAGCGGCCGAGACGAGTGAGTGCGTGTTACGGTTTGGTGTCCGCGGATTAACTGGATCACGTGAAATGCCTTTGCGGTGTTGTGGCAGCCTCACGCCATCCTCCGAACCGAAGCACGAGGAATCGCGCCCGCCAGCACCCCGGTGTCCCATAGGACACCCAGCTTCTGGGTGCTTGCAAGGGGGGAGGAAGGACACCCCTCTCCTTCCCCAGAGTGGGACCCCTCGCGCTGGTCACCCCGTGAAGGGGCTCGGAGGAGCTTTAAGTACCACGGCAGCGGAGCAGAGCGGCGTGCTGAGATTTTACGAGCTTTTACAGGCTGCGTTTGCCGTCCTGTCTCCCCCAGTGATGCTCTCAGGATGCGCTGCATGGTCGTGCGCTGCTTAATTGTGTTTGGCAGATTTTTATTTGTGCCTCCTAAACGGGGAGCGGGCGGACAGGCTCCCGGGGATGCGCGGGGAGCTGATGCCGCACCTGGGGGGATTAGGCTGGAAAATCCAATGTAAATAAAGAACCATCAGGGACAAAAATAAATAGAAATGATGCGGACGAGGCGCTGCAGATCACCGGTGCCACAGCTGCCGTGACGTGTCCCCGTGTCCCCACCGATGGCAGCTTGCCGCACTGGTGCCGGAAACCAGTTTGCCGTGGCTTGCGGGGCCATCCCTGACCAGCACCCGCTGGGGCCGGGTGGCTGAGGGATGGCTGTGCTGCTCCCAGACGCGGTCCCCGGGCTGGGGCGGCCCGGCTGTGGCACGCGCCCTCGGCACCGTGGGCTGCTCCAGTGCCCGCGGGCACAGCGCCGCTGCCGGGCGTCCGCCCGTGTGCGCCGGGAGGCCGCAGCTCTCCGAAGGCAGCGAGTCGCTTAGCAACCTCGCCCGCTCGCCCGGCCGCCGTGCGGAGCTGCCTGCGGTGCCGGCGGCGCTGCCGGCCCTGCCCGCCGACGGCACGCACGTGGGCACCCGCGTGCAGCTGGCCCCGCTCCCCGGGGTGAGGGCGCAGCCGGCCCGGGGGTCCCCAGCGGTGCTGCCCAGAGCGACGGGGTCGGTCCGGCCGAGCCAGTGCCGCCGCAGCATCCTGGCGCGGCGACGCTCCGCTCGGCGGTGGGGCGGCACGGGACGGGGGCGATGCTCGGGGCAGACCCGCCGGCAGGGAGCGGCTGTGCCTTTGGTGGGGCAGCTGGACGAGGGGACAGCGGAAGCCGGCGCCGGGGTCTACCCGGTGGCGGCAGCCCTCTTCCCGCCCGCGCCGGCCACGGCGCGTGCCAGCCCCCCGTTTATCAGCTCCTTCTGCTCAAAGAGCTTCTCGGAAGAGAAAGCATCTGCCTGTCCGGCTGCGCCGTAATCCCCTTGCCCAGCACGATGCTCCCAGGGTCGTCCCCGTGGCTCGAGGGCTCACAGCCCGCTGGCCGGGATGGGGGACGCGCGCCCCTGCCGGCGCTGGGATTTTGGGGAGCCCCGCCGTGGCCGCGGTGACGGGCTCCGGCTCCCCTGGCCAGCGCTGCCCGGAGCGCGGCGGCGGCTCTCGCCGTGGCGGAGGACGCTTTCTTGTGCGCCAGCATCTCGTTCGAGTCTCCGGTTGCTTGCGGGGGAAAACGTTTCGGAAGAGGAGAAAACCCAACTGCTCTGGGAGCGGGGAGCTGGGATGAACCAGGGGGAATTGCCAAAAGCTCCATCTGGTTTTCCTCTGATGATTTCGTGAGGAGGCTGGGAGAAGCGTGCTGGAGAGAGGGACGCGTGCAGGCGGGAGGGTGACCGTCCTGCCCACGGCGGGGTGACGGTGCTGCCAGCCCCTCTCCACTCCTGAGCGTGGGGCTGAATCCCGCTGCGGGCTGGGCCAGCCCCTGCTCCACCGCCGGGAGCCAGCGCTGCGTTCCCCGGCGAGCATCCCCATGCGGCTTGGCCGGGCTCACGCTGGCCCTGGGGAGCCGGAGGCAACCGGGGCCCCCGGTTGCGTGTTTGCCGGAAAAGCTGCAGCTGGCTGCCGGGCCAGCCGGAGCAGTCGCTGACCTCGCAGCTCGGCAGGGACACGGCCATGGAAAGTTCACAGCATCCCTGAAGCCGTGGCTGCGCCACGCGTGCTTTATCTCGAGCGTGTTCCCCGCGCCATCTGAGAGCCGAGCGCGTGCCGGAGGCTTAGCAGGATCCGGCCCCAGCGGTTCTGCCGGGGCCACTGGTGGCACCGTCCCCCGCGGTGGCACAGAGGGAGCGGGCTCAGCCCGAGCCGCGGCGGAGGAGGGTGCCGGCGGTGAGCTGGCGCGGTTGGGGACCGTTTCTCCCATCAGCTGGCTCTCGCCGTCGCACCACGTGGCAGTGGGGACGCAGCCGGCGGGACCGGGGTGTGGCGCCGGGTCTGACCGAAAGCAGAAGTCCTTTCCATAGAGTTTTTGCTCCGATTTTGTCCATGTGGGTTTTCCCGCGCCAGACGTTGCGCAACCGCTGCCGCTCTGAGACATCCTGCCACGTTGTTAATCCCTGTCCCCCCTTGCACAGCTCAGCCTCGTGCCAGCGGAGTCGCTGTGCCCCGGTGCCGCCGGTGCTCCCCGCAGCTGTCCCGTCCCCTGCCCTGACGCTGATGCCCGGGTCTCCTTGGCAGGTACCACGACCAGCAGGACGTAACCAGCAACTTCCTGGGTGCCATGTGGCTCATCTCCATCACCTTCCTCTCCATCGGCTACGGCGACATGGTGCCGCACACCTACTGCGGGAAGGGTGTCTGCCTGCTCACCGGCATCATGGTAAGGGCTGTGCCGAGCCGGTGGCCCATCCCGCGGGCTCTGCCTGTCCCCGCTGCAGCAGCGGAGCCGCCAGATTTTACAGGGACCCGCTTCCCTTGCCTTGCACGAGGTGCAGCGGCTTCGGCTCCGGTGTCTCGCAGCCTGGGAGCTCTAATTGCAATTACTGTAAGCACGGTAACGAGCAGGACGTGGCGCTTTGGTTAAGGAGGTGGTGGCGCAGGCGGGGCGCGAGCCTGGTGGGTGCTGCAGTCCCGCGGGGCGCAGCGTGGGACACCAGCCCGTCCCCGACCCCGCAGTCCCTGCTGGTGAATTTGGGGTGGATTTGGGCTCACGTTTGGTGAGGGAGGGGGGAGCCGGATCGTGGCCGGGTCAGGGGTGTCCCCAGGGAGCAGAGGGGCCCCCGAGCATCCCTTGGCCGTCCCCGCTCACACCGCCCGGCTTCCATCACCCAGAGTGATCCCAAATGCTCCTGCCGAGAGCCGGGGCCAGCTGGGAGCCCTCCACCCCGCCGCGCTCCCACGGGCGTCACCGGCTTCGTTTCCGGCATCGTCCCCCCTCTGCTCCAAGACGCCCGTGAGATGTCCCGGCTTGTGGGGCTTCCCAGCCAGGGTGGCCGAAGGAGCGGCCAGAGGTCACGGCTGCTCCGCGGATCCGATCCGGTCCCCGGTACCCCGGCTCTGCCCCTCTCAGCTCCCAGCCCTGGGGCCAGAGCCATCCCTGTCCCCCGTTCCCAGCCGGTGCAGCCCGAGCTGGCGCCTGGCACCCGCTGGGCTCAGCTCCGCGGCTCTGCGCCCCGCGAGAGCCGTCAGCCGAGGCGGCTCCGCTGGCGGGTATTAATTTTATATTATCTGCGAGTCTTTGATCTGCCTCGTATGAGGTCGGGCGCCGGCGAGGCTGATGCTGTCGATAGGAGCCGAGCGAGGGAGAAAATCCCTACTGGGGGGGGGGGGGGCACGGTGTTTCCCGGCAGCGCCGCGCAGGGGAGCAGCCGCCAGCTCGGCCACGGGCGTCCCGGTGCTGGGGGCTCCCGGAGTGCCCCCCGCCAGCGGTTACTTTGAACCGAGGCACCAGCAAAGCGTACCCCCATCCTAGTGCCCATCTGGCAGCACGGCCCCCCGCGGCGCGGCCGGGGACCCTCTGCGACTGCCGGGGCCGGGGGGCTCCCCGGGGCTGCCCGAGCCGTGCCGCTGGGGGCGGCCACCCCGCCGGGAAGAGAGAAGCGGTGGGTGCCGGGAGCGGGGAGCGGCTCAGACGGTTCGGGCAGCAGCGGGCAGAGCGCAGGAGCACCGCAGGGAGCGGAGGCTCGGCGCCTTCGCCTTCCAAAGACAAACGCGTGCTGGAGGTGACGGCCACGGGGCAGAACTGGCCCTAAGCGCCGGGATAAGCGAGCTCCCAGCCGCCGCCGTTGGCGATTCGGGGCTCCCCTTCTCCAGGTTGCCCGGTTCTTCCTCACGGCTCCCCCAGCCCAGACCCCTCG
Organism: Phaethon aethereus; assembly: GCF_964289735.1. Lineage (NCBI taxonomy): Eukaryota > Metazoa > Chordata > Aves > Phaethontiformes > Phaethontidae > Phaethon > Phaethon aethereus. The sequence continues at coordinate 1,282,951 of NC_138604.1, forward strand.
TGGGAGCAGGTCCCCATCCCGCAGGGTGCCGGCACGGGGCAGGTCCCCAGCCTGTGGTGGCACCGGTGAGCAGGCTTAGCCCGGCCGTTTCCGGCGGGCGCCGGGGAGGCAAGGGCTGACCGCCGCGCTCGGGAACCGGCCCTGGCGCGATTACCCCGCACGTCATCAGCCGCTCAAGGACACCCAGGTTCCATGATGTCTCCTCGTTAGGATGATGTGGGTGGGGGCCACGGAGCTTTAGGGAATGAGGGAGTTGCAGCGGTGGGGGCGGGAGTGCCGCCGTTGTACGAGGGTGCCGGAGGATGACGGTGATGTCGTGACGGATGTCCCTGCGCAGGGCGCCGGCTGCACAGCACTGGTGGTGGCTGTGGTGGCCAGGAAGCTGGAGCTCACCAAAGCCGAGAAGCACGTCCACAACTTCATGATGGACACGCAGCTGACGAAGCGGGTAAGGTGCCACAGGGGGTGGCGGGAGCGGGGGGGCCGTACCGTGCGGCGGGAGGTGGGGATGCCGGCTATCGCGGCGGAAGGAAGGTGTCGGCACCCCTGGGTGGGAGTCCCGCAGGCGCCACGGCGGGATGAAGGTGTCCAAGTGCCTTGGACGCAGCGCAGGCAGCAGCATTATGGCGAAAGCAAATGGCACCAGCTCTGCACCGGGGATTTAGGCGATGCAGGACGCTCGGCCGCACCCCGAGAGGAAAAGCCTGGTGTTTTTCCCCTGGGAGGATACGGACTCTCTCCTGCGGAACATGATCTCATGTAGCTCGGTGTCAGGAAGACAAACGGATTTCGGCGATTCGGCACCGCGCCTGCCGCAGACAAGAGCCACACTGCGAGGATTCCGCGGTTTCCATCCCCGCAGAGCGGCCCAGAGGCCGGGGAACCCTGCTTCGCCCCGGGGAGCAGAGCCCCAGGCGGAGCCGGGTGCCAGCAGGAGCCCTCGCGCCCCGGGGACAGTCGGGGGCCTCAGGGCGGCCGGACCGGGAAAGCAAAGAGCCCGTCGGCCCCGCTCCCGTGGGCACGGGTACGGACCTGCCAGGCAGCCGGCGGCCAATTCGTCTTGGAGCGAGCGGCAGAGCCGCGGTTTAGCCGGGGAGCCTGCGGAAGCTGCGTCCTCGTGCCGGCAGCCCAGCCAGGACTGGCAAACGGATGAGGGCGTTGCGAAAAACTTGGGGGTTTTTCCTTTTTCGCGAGGTTTAGGGTACAGCTTCAGGCGCAGGCGAGGAGCCCGGCGGCGGCAGCGCGGGGTAGGATGGGGACGCGGGCGCACCCGGGGCCGGGAGCCGCCGCTCGGTGCAGGCAGCTCTGCTCCGTTGGAGCTGCCCGCGGTCCCTTGCGAAGGCGCGGGAGAGCGTGCGGGAGCGGAGCCGCGCGCCTTGCTCCAGCTGGGGCGCGTCGAGCGCTCTTGCAGCGCTGGCTCACGGAGCAGCAGCTCGCGGCAGAGCCAGACCGGAGTCTCTGTGAAATCCTGCGCGCCGGCACAGCCGGGGCCGGCGACCTGCAGCCAACTCTCCTTTTACAGATCAAGAACGCGGCGGCCAACGTGCTGCGGGAAACGTGGCTGATCTATAAGCACACCAAGCTGCTGAAGAAGATCGACCACGCCAAAGTCAGGAAGCATCAGAGGAAGTTCCTCCAAGCCATTCACCAGTAAGGGGCCGCGTGCCAGACGGGAGGGCTGGGGGGATGCTGAGCCCCGGCCTCGGGGAAATGGTGGTCCAGCCCCTGGCAAGGGCGCGGGGACGGTTTCCCGGTGCCCGGGGCGCACGCGGGTGTCCGGCTGCGCTTTGCGGTTGGGGAGCGGGCGCAGACGCGTTGCTCGTTTCTCCTCCCCAGGCTGCGGAGCGTGAAGATGGAGCAGAGGAAGCTGAGCGACCAAGCCAACACCCTGGTCGACCTCTCGAAGGCAAGTCCCGACGGCCACCTCGCGGCTCAGCCGGGCTGCCCGAGCGTTTCTCGGGCGTGGGAAAACTGCCGCGGCTCGGGGGACGTCAGCCGGGAGTCGCGGCTGCGGGACGGCCGCCCTCGCAAGGCGGGAGGAGAACCGCAGACACGAGCCGGGGGCTGGCGAGGGGGTCACCCTGCTTCCAGCAAAGGTCTTTGCCCCCCGCACCCCCTTACGCCGCCGCAGCCAGGGCTGCCGTCACTCGGCAGCGTGGGGCGGCCGCCCCTCTCCCCTCTGCTGCGCGGAGGCCGGCTTTCCTCGTGCCCGCGTCCCGGGGCGAGCCAAGCTGCGGTCGGCGCGCCCGCGAGCGGCCGGAGGGGCTGAGACAGGGCGGCTCTCGGGGTTAAAACGGGGTTAAAGGGGTTAAAGGGCTGGGCTCTGCCAGCGGCAGTGGCACTAACCCCTCCGCCTGTCCCCTCTGTGTCCCCCCCGCGCCCCGTAGATGCAGAACGTGATGTACGACCTCATCACCGAGCTCAACGACCGCAGCGAGGACCTGGAGAAGCAGATCGGCAGCCTGGAGTCCAAACTGGAGCAGCTCAGCGCCAGCTTCAACTCCCTGCCGCTGCTGATGGCCGACATGCTGCGCCAGCAGCAGCAGCGGCTGCTCGCCGCCGTCCTGGAGGCGCGGGGGGTCGGCGTGCCGGGGGGCACCCCCCAAACTCCTCTCTCCGAGAGCCCCATCGGGGTCAGTTCCACCTCCTTCCCCACCCCTTACACGAGCTCAAGCAGCTGCTAAAACGCAGCCCCCCACGGACAGGGGAAGCGTTCCCGCACAGGTCCCGAGGTCTCCGTGGACTTTCTTCTGGTCCTCGAGCCGTCGCAGGACCCTTCGGCCGCAGCCGGTGGGACCGGCGGCGCCGAGCGACGCTCGGAGCTTTGCCAACGCCTCGGTATCGGGAATCGCATCCCCGTTCAGGTGCCTCTACACGTGGTGAAGGAAGGGGACGGCAGACGACGCCTCGGGCGAGCCCGCGCCACGGCGTCCGGTGGCAGACGGAAAACCCACGCTCAATCTCAGGTCTTCACATTTGAAAACAAAACAAAACAACGAGTCAGAAGCACTGAAGCAATGGAGACACCAGAGGGAGAGTTCTCCTCCCCGGCTCCTCTCGCCCCGGCCCCTCTCGCCATCGCAAAGCCGCGCCGGGCAGACGCCAACGCGGCGGTTTCTTGCGCGGGCTCTGACCTGCGCTGCCCGTGCTCCATCCCGCCTCCTTACCAGGACCCAGACGACCCCCCGCCTGCCGTAGCCGGGCAGGTGACAGTGGCCGTACCCTGCCCGGGGGGTTCTCCGGAGCTGTGTTTTCTGCCCAGGCAGAACAAGGGACTCTTCTTTCTGGTCCTTGGTGTCACGTTGTGGCCGGAGACACGTGCCGGGGCCGGGAAAGCAGTGCCTAAAGCGTGTGGGGCTGCGGGGCCGGCGCTGCCCCAGCCGCTGCGGCGACGGCCAACGATGGGGCTGGCGGGCCAGCCCAGGCGCCGGGGGGGTCTCCAGGTGCTAACGTCGCTGCCCGCCCGGGACCTCCCCCCCGCCAGCATTTTGGGAAGCCACTGGGCTCTTTGCAGCGGCCTCGGAACTGCTGGATGAAAAAAGCCCGTCAGCTACAACCACCTCCGCTCGCACCGGGAACGTCCGCGCTCCAGCCCAGCTGGCAGTGCCGAATCCTCCGGGGTCGAGCCGGGGCTCGCTGGCAAGTGATGTAGTAGCGGGGGCAGGCACTTCATCTGTTTAAAACAAAGCCCATCGCCTTCCGCTGGGTTTGGTGGGGATCAGCAGCGCCACGCGGCACCGGCGCGGCGCCGGCGTTAGCCCCCGCCCGCGCCTGCCGAAGCGCAGCCCCTCACGCCTTTTTTTGTTTTGGTTTGTTTGGGGTTGGGTTTTTTTTTGGTTTTTTTTTTATTGCCAGTGTTCAGCTTCCTGAGATCCCCTTGGGCATCACCTGGCTACTTCTGGAACCAGCCATTTTCTATTCTGCTTTCACCATTTCCCCCTTTTTCTGCCCCAGGGTCGCGTTCGGGCTCTGCCAGGTCCTCGCACGGGGCCCTGCCTGCTGCTGCCAGTCTCTGGCTTTGGGGCTGCTGTTTGCTGCTTTCAATGAAAACTCAGCAGAGGCTATTTATATATTTTTAAACAGATGAAGTAACCGTGTAATTACTCCGCGATATTAATTACACCTCACCCAGCAGTGTCAGTAATTGTAATCAGAGTCACTGTGTTACTCCAGGTATACTCAGCCTGTAATCTTCTCCTTCGTAACTCTTTCACTTCCATAAATAACGTTGGATTTCACGCGCACGTAGGCAGGGACGTATCAGCCCGACGCTGAGGGATTTCTGTGCAAAACTCCACTTGCTGCCGGTGGTAGGTGGTTTACTCCTCGTGCCCTGCAATTAAAGTTACGCAGAAAACAAGCAGTAGTTAGCGAGGAGCGCTCCCCGCCGCCGGCCCCAGCCGGTGGCAGGAGGAGGAGGAGGAGGAGGAAGGCTGCAAGGCAACAGTGGGAGCGCTGCGAAATGAGCTCCGGGTGCCGCGGAGGGGGTTGCGTTGAGCCCGTCGGTAGCGGGGTAGCGAGCCGCGGTCACGCCGGTCACGTTCAGGGAGGAGAGGAGGCACGTGGCGAACGCCGCCAGCCTTTTCTGGTCCTCGGCCGGCGGGAGATACTCGGCTTCTGGGAACGAGCTGCTCTTCCCCTCTTCCAGGCTCGTGTCATTAGTGTAATTGTGGGGTGGGCAGGATGGCTGGTGGCCCCCCGAGGTCTATTCTTAGCCCTGCTGCTACTCCCCACGTGCCTAGAGGTGACCCTCAGCCCTACCTCCCCGGCAGGAGAAGCTTCTGCCCACCTCCGTAAGGCTTCCAGCGTGGCGATGGAGCGGAGCATTGCAAATTCTGAGAGCGAGCCTGAAACGCAGCGTGCCGGCAGGGAAAAAAGCTTCCGCACCTCTCCCGGGGTTCGGGCAGGAGCAAACCGTCACGTGCAACGGGTCTGCGCAGGGGTGAGGTGCGGAGACGTATCCCGGGGCGTCGGGGAGCTGGAGGAAGTGGTGATGCTCGAGAATCGATGTCGCCAGCAGGAAGCTCCTGACGGGCTAACGATCGAGCCTGGGAGATCAAACGCAGCAAGGCAAGAGCAGGCACTGGCAGCTTGCGGGGACCCCAGGCGCTGAAAGCGGGGTGAAGGACCAGCGCCGGGAGCTTCAGGATCGCAACCGGTGCAAGAGACCCTCGTCTTGGGGCAAAGCCGCTGCTTCAGCCAGATTTCACCGGGGCTGACAGGAGCTGGGGCGGTGTGATCTCCGCACCTTGCGCCCCACACCCTGCAACCCCCGGCCTCGCCCCTGCACCCCAGACAACCCCTCTGCCCGAGACCTTGCAGCCCTGGGTCTGCGCCCTCCGCTCTGCGCCTTGCGCCCTGCATCCCGCACGCCCCACGTCCTCCGTCCCGCACCCCGCACCCCGCGCACCCCTGCACCCCCATCCCGCACCCTGTGCTCCCCCGCACCCCCCATCCCAAACCCTGCACCCCCGTCCCACACTGCACCCCCCCCGCTCCCCCCTCCCCGCACCCTTGTATCGCACCCGCACCCCTGCCAGTGCTTCAGCACCGGTGCTGGTGGCCCTGAGCACCCGTTGCCCTGAGCACCGGGCTCACCGGACCCCACCGAGGCCGGCACCGGGACTAACTCCCCACCCAGCCCGAGTCCTGCTGCCAGGACTGGGGAGCCGCCCCAAGGCCACGGTGAGGGCAGCCACCAACGCCGTCCAGCCCACGGCATCCCCGATGCCGGGGGGCTCTGGGCCCGGGGGTGCCTGCCTGGAGCCGCTGCCCCGCTCGCTGCGGGCAGCCCACGGTCACCAGCGGTCGAGCTGCCGCGGCGCAGGCGGCAGCCGCCGGCTCACGCCCGGGGGACCGTGGTAGCTGAAGCTGGAGCTTCCCTTCCCGGCAGCAGCTGGCGCGTAAATGCTCCCTCTCCCCATGGCGGGACGCTCCCGACGCACCC
>NC_138604.1:1289097-1319041 GCF_964289735.1 Phaethon aethereus
GATTTTTTTGCTCCACGACCCTCCTCCCTGTGCTGCCTGCGAGGAAACATCCTAGAAACGCCAGAAAAATATACCGTGCCCTCTCTGCAAACCCACAGACATTTCTGTCCAGACTTAAGGAGCTTCGACCTGGGTTTGCATCTCGCCTCTGTACTGCTCGCTTCTTTTTTAACAATAGGGGAAAGCATAATAGTTTATTTTAACTATGAAATATATTGCTATATTATAAAGGTTATTGTAACTTTCAATTACGGTTTTGTACCCGATCGGGTTGTCGGCAGGCAGCGATGCCAGCCTGCTGCCAAAATGTCTGTTTCTGAGTACAGCCGCTGCTCCTGGAGAGGACGGAGGCCAAGGGCGGCAGAGGAGGGACGCAGGATCCCAGCCAGAAAGGCTTCCCACGCTCCTTATCCTTTACCCCCCAGGTATTTATTCCCATTACCTGGAAGCTGAACTTTAGCAGGTCCAGACCCACGTAGCCCGATGGTGCCGGGGCTTTGCTTCTCCCTAGGGAACGGTCTGGCCCCCTCTTCTCCTGGGGTCTCCGCGGTTTCTGGAAAGCCATTCCCCCGCTCCCGCTCGTCTCCTCCAGCTGAAGGAGGGACTCGGCTCCCCTGGCACAAGAGCCAAAATTGCCCCTTTGCCCCAGGACGGAGGCTCTCGTGGAAGAAGGGCTGCAGGGCACGCTGCTTCCCTCCTCCGGCCGAGCTCTGGGCGAGTTTTGGCCCAGCACAGGCAGGATTCAGGCAGGCTTTGACCCGGGGAATCGCTTGTGCCTAGGAAGAGGTGAGGGTGCAAGCATCCTCCTCCCCGGCAAAGCCGGTTTGTGCCGCGCCGGCCGCCAAAACGCACTGCTCTGCGTTCGGCCTGGGGACCTGCAGGCAGGCAGGCAGGCAGGCAGGCAGGCAAGGACTGCTCCTGCCTGCGTTGCTGCCTGGATGCGGAACGGGGCAGGCAGAAAGAGCACGCTCACTTTTTCTTCTCAGGTCAAGACCTAATTTCTGGGATGGAGGTGAGGGCAGTCCTGCCCTGGTGCCCTGCGCTGCCGCAGGCAAGGGCTGCGTTCCCGGGAGCGATCCCGCTCTCCCAGGTGAATTATCCCGCGGGAACGCACCTGCCGTGCCTGGGCGGTGCCCGGCTCGGGCTTCACGCCCTGCCCCGGGGGGCTGCAGCTTTTGCTCCCCTCAGCCTCCGGCTGCGACGGCGTGGGAGGAGGAAGCCCTGCGCGTGAAAGGGAAACGCCATGAGGTTGCAGGGACCGCTCCGTCTCGGCCTCCAGCCCCTGAGCTGCTGGGCCTGACCCCATCGGACCGAGATTTGTGGGCAAATAAGTCTTAAAATGTTCTTTTGCAGCCCCAACGCTCCTTCCTGGCCAACCTTCCCGCGCCGAGCGCGACCGTGGCCGGGAACGAGCGGCGCCCGTGGGACCAATTGCCGCTGCTTTTGCCCAGAGAACGCCCGAAAGCCCCTGCGCAGGCTCTCCCCCATCAGAACCGCCGTCGCTGCCGTGCTGTCACCATCGTCACCGTTATTTCCGTCAGGGAAATAACCGAGCCTCCCAGGCCGGTTAAACCCAGGAGGGTCGGGTCCCAGCCGCGATGAGCTGCCGCGAGGTCTGGCGGCTCCTCGCCGGCCCCTCGACCTGAAATCCCCCCGCAGCAACCGGCTGGCAGATGGCGGCTGCCGGGGACGGCCGGGCCGGGGCCGCTCCTGCCCCAATATCTGCCCCCGTTGTCCCACAGGACAGTTGTTGGAGGCGGCCGCTCCGCGCTGCGGCACGGACGGGACCAGCTCAGGGGTTTATAGCTCGGCCGGAGGAGAGGGGCTGGTTCCCCCGGGAGGGCAGGGCTGAGCCTCCCCTGCTGCCCGCCGGGGCTGGGGGTGCCTGGGGACGCTTGGCTCTCTGCCGCTGCCCCTCGGGCGGCTCCGGCTCGGCGGCTCCCAGCTGGCTCAGAGCCCCGCGCCATGGCCACCAGGTAGGTTTGCTGGGGGGAAGGCGACGCCTCGGCCCTTTGAGGAGGGGAAGATGCTGCTGCTGCTGCTCTCGGGCTCCGCACTGCCCTCAGCTCCTCTCCCGGCTCTGAGCTCCCTCCCGAAAGGCACCCAGAGGGCTCAGGGTGGCAGAGAGGGGCTTTTGCAGGGCAGAGGAAAAGCTGCTCCGTGGGATTACTTATTTCGCCGTGGGATGAGCCACCTCGGGGCCCTGTGGGGCAGCCGGCAGGGCTCCAGCACCGCCTGCCCAGCGGGTGCTCTCCGCCGGGGGCTCCGGTGCTCCGGGCACTGTGAGACACGCACCCATCTCTGCTCCTTCTTCTGCCCAAAGTTCTTCTTCCCCCCGCCGAGGTCTCAGCACGCCCCGACCTGCTGACGCACCTCCCCGCGGGAGCTGCTTGCGTGTCTCCCCGGTCAGGATCTGGCCCCGGGCTTTACATCCCTCCTCCTGCTCCGATCTCCCGGCGGCGGGGAAGGGCGCGGGGACTGGCCCGTCCCCGCAGCATTGCCATAAACCCAAGCTGTACCCAGAAACAGGCATGTTTTAAACTATGGCTTTAACCTGTTCACTGTAAAAAGTGCCTTGGACTTTAATCTGAAGAGGTCAGTATCTATAAATATTTACCTGTGCGGGTGTGTAAGTATGCAGCTCTCTATGTATAGTTACACACACAAATATATGATATATACGTACAGCTAGAAATGCTTCAGACCCCTCTGTTCTGCTGGTCTTGGGAGCTCTCTTCCCCGCCGGCCCGGGCTCAGGGTCTGGCTGCCGAGCGGAGCTGGAGACGTTTCCGCCGCGGCTACGCCGCGCCGTGGGAAAGCCTGGCGCCGCGAGGGCCGCGCTCGGCGCGGCGGTTCCCCCAGCGCCGCTGAGCTCTCCCGTGCATCCCCGGGAAGCAGCTTTGTGCCTCTGGGGGTCTGTCTGCGTGCTTCGGGGAGACCCTGGGAAGCGGGGAGCATCTTTCCCATGGCATCCCCAGGCTTTCCCATGGGGTGGCATCTCCAGAGCCCCCGTGCCAGGAGCTGCTGGGCGTTTTGTAAAACCACGCGCGCGAATGGCCGCCTCTCGGGACTCCCCGGCTCCCGGGCAGCTGCCTTGCTTTCCGCGAGCAGCGAGGTGTTTTCCGGCCACGTGCCCCCGAAAGGGCTTTTTTGAAGGGGGTGGGGGTCCCCGTGCGCCCGGGCTGTGGCTCAAGGAGCGAGCGAAGGCGTTTGATGGCGTGGTGGGTGCTCTTCCCTCCAGCTCTGCACCGAGGCTCCCCGAAGCTTTCCGTCCGGCTCACCCCGGCTCTGCCCTCACACCAGAGCTGGGCTGCTCCCTCCAGCCCAGCTAACGCCTCAGTTAGTCCCTCACCTCTAAAGGAACGAGGATAAAAGCTGGCTGGGTTGCAAAGGCCGCGAAAAAAGCTTTCACAGAGGGAACACGCTGGTTGTGGGGGGGGGAAGCTGGAGCCTTTCCCACCGGGCACTGCTAAACCCAAGCAACGAGTCAAAAGCCTTGCTCAGAGCCTGGCAACGCCGTGCCACGAGCTTTGGCTCGCTCCGACAGCGAGTGGGTGCTCGAGCAGCAGCCCGAGGGGCTAGTTGTCCCAAAATGCATCCCCATACGCGGGCCAGGAGGGGGCCAGCAGGCACGACCCCCCCGGCTAACCTGGCTACGGGGGTTGCGGGGCCAGCAGAAGAGGAGGGGGGTGATGTGCAGTAGTTGAATCATGATGAGTTGATAAATTGGGCTTCTTTTCTAACTAATACCTGTAAATCCTAAAAATACCTCTAACAATCTGGGGGACTCTTTGATAGGTTAAAAACCGATTAAAACCCTCGATTAAAACCCTCGAGCTTCGTTTCCAGTGTCAGTGGCTTAGTGCAGCAGAGTCCTAATGTACAGGGCTGTATTTCTGACACTGCCCACGGAGACGAGGCAAAATTCGTTTAACCTTTGCGTGCGGCCTGAAATCTGTTTTTATTAATGGCTTGGGATTAAGGCTTCTCCAAGGAGAAAGAGAGTCACGTCCGTAAGCGGCGCTCTGCCTCCCTGCGGCCAGTTGTCCCTCGCTTTCCCAGCCCGAGGAGGGAGGAAGGGAGGATCACGGAATCGTCGAACAGTTTGGGTGGGAAGGGACAGTTCAAGGTCATCTAGTCCAAGCCCCCGCAGCGAGCAGGGGCATCTTCCACTGGATCCGGTTCCTCAGAGCCCCGTCCAGCCTGACCTGGGATGTTTCCAGGGATGGGGCATCCACCACCTCTCCGGGCAACCTGGGCCAGGGGTTCACCACCCTCTTTGTCAAAAATTTCTTCCTTATATCTAGTCTAAGTCTACCCTCTTTTCGTTTAAAACCGTTCCCCTACCACTACAGGTCTGCTAAAAAGTCCATCCCCATCTTTCTCCTCAGCCCCTCTCAGCCTCGGCAGCTGCAGGAAGGTCTCCCCGGAGCCTTCTCCGCTCCGGGCTGAGCCCCCCCAGCTCTCCCAGCCTGTCCTCCCAGCAGAGCTGTTCCAGCCTCGGGGCATTTTGGTGGCTCCTCTGGCCCCGCTCCAGCAGATCCATGTCTCTCCCGTGCCGAGGGCTCCAGAGCTGGACGCAGCCCTGCAGGGGGGTCTCCCCAGAGCGGGGCAGAGGGGCAGAACCCCCTCCCTCGCCCCGCTGGATGCTGCTGTCGGTGTGAGGGTCTGGGCATCTTCACCCACGCTGGTGCGATGTGCCCACAGCAGCACCGGAGTGTGTGGTGTCAGGAGGGGAAGTGCACTTTGGAGGAAAAGAGGGGGAAAAAAAAAAAGCTATTGTTTTGCTCAACAGTTCCTTACAGATAGAGCTTTTTATAAACAGTGGGAAAGTGCTGGCCTTCCACAAGGGAGGGGAAAAAATGACTGCAAGGCACGGGTTTGAATCGGCACCTGCCCGCTGGGAGCAAGCAGGACGTGGGAGGCAGCTCCCAGGGATGAGGGAGAGCGGGCAGGAACCGGGATCTTTGGATCAGGCTCTGCGTTTGCACGAAGGCAGGAAAACAGCTCCGGCGCTGCGGCACGCTGGCATCTCCCCAGCTGGTGAGCCGTGAGCCTTCCTCCCTGCGGAGCAGCTTTTGCTCCCAAGGGGATGGGGTGGGCCATGAGTGAGGGGGAGCCGCAGCTTCCAGCTGGGCAATCCAGATCCAGCTCATGGCTCCCGAGCCCCGGCAGAAAAACCTCCTGTAAACACGCTCCTGCGCTCGCTGCAGAAGTCAAATGAGCTGGGGGCCTGTCCTGCAGCTATTTCCATCTCGGATGGGCTCCTTTTCCAAGGTATAATCGAGGCTGCTCAGCTGCTAATTCATCACCCCAGCCTTGGGATTCCAGGCACCAGCAGGGTCGTTCGTTACCGTTAATTATCCGCGCGGCGGTGTGAGGTCTGCAGGCCAGATCGCGCCTTCGGAGACGTCTGCGCAACATCAGCCGACCAGCTCGGCACCGTGAAAACTGCTCCTGAACCCTCAAAAGCCTGGAGAGGGATGCTCTGGCTCCTGCTCTGGGGCTGTACTGCTGGGCTTCGTTAGCCGCCGGAGCCCGTGACGGTGCCACTTTTGCACGGGTCCCTCTGTCCCGCGGCGACACGCGGGCTGGGTCCGTGCGCAGGGTGGATTTTAGCTCCTGAGCTTCTTGCTCGGGCCGCAGCGTTTGCACATCAGCTCCCTCTCCTCTCCCAGACCTGCCTGCGATTCCCACGAGCACCCACGGAGGATGCATCTCCGCGAAAGGATGGCTCTCCTCCTTCCTGCTCTTGCTGCCTGGAAGGAAGTTGCAGGAGCTGGAGGTGGCCCTGGTTCCCAGGTACGGAAGAGGCACGGTCAACCCCGTACCGTTCCCTGCAGCTCCTCTCTTCCCTCCGCCACGCCAAGCTGCACTGGCGTAGGGCCGGCGAGGATGCTGCTTGCTCCAAAGCTGGCACTGAATGTTGCTTGAGAGCAACAGGTTTTGTACTAATTAAAGAGGAATCAATTAGGCTGCAAGATATTCAGCCACCTGGTGCTTCTGACTATTTTTTCCTCCTTCTCTTTTTTCCTTAATGTGCTGCTGCTGCCTCCAGGGAAGTCATGAAAGAAGCAAGACACGTTCCAGTTTCTTGCTTTCTTTTAGATTAAAAAATGCTGTTTGTGAGGAAATCTGTGCAGGCCGCCCAATTAAAGTGCTGTACATGTCCCTGAGATCTGCAACTGGCATCTCCCGTGCCATCCATCACTCCCTCCAGCCGCCCTCCTGCCTCTCCATCAGTGCGTGTCGCTGGGTCTGGCAGTCGGTTTGTGCTACGTGAAAAAAATAATCTGCAGCGAATAAAGAAAAAGCAGCAGAGGAGGTGTAATAGGATCCCGTGGGAGGCACAAAGGAGTCCTACATGCGAGGAAGCCCTTTGGAGACCCGGCTGCGCCAGGCTTTCCCCTGCGAGACAGTCCATTAGAGTCTCTCTGCGCTCAATAGCACATAAATCAGGAGCAGAGAACAGCGGTTGCTCGCTCCGGGCGGCCCCCGGGGTTTGCCGAGCGCTGACCTTGAAGAAAACGGTGGGGTCAGCAGGGAGCCCCGCGGCAAGTACCGCAGGCAAAGCGGGTGAAAATCAGAGGCTGGCACGGTGACGAGCAGCAGGGGAGCAGCAGCAGAGAGCTCCGGCTGGGGCTGCACCAGGGATGCCTTTTACCCTCAGGCCGGTGCCTTTCCCACCCACGGCTCTGCCCTGCGGAGGGGCTGTGAAATCCTTTCGATCCGTCTGAGCGCACAATAAAGCCCTCTTGCAGATAAATCAGATTTAATATTAAATATGAAAGAGAATAGCAAAGGGCAAAAAAGGGAACCTGGGCTTGGATGGCAATGTAAAGGTCACAGAAGAGAGGCTTAATGCCATGTCGACTGACACGCATTAGGAAGCTCCTTGAATTCTGGCGTTAGGGAAGATTCATTAACTGATTCACTCCCTGGGAACCGCCGCATCAGGTGCGCTAATTCAGAGCAGCGACAGTAACCCCCTTCTCCTCGCTGGTCCCCCTCCAAGAACAAGTTCCGAGAGGTGCTGGGTGCTTCGGGGACTGTCTGGGGTTCCTGTCTGGCACCCTGCAGCGATGCTTTGGCTGTTACCCAAGAGATGACAACTCGGTAAGGAAGAGGCTGACCAGGCTGGAGCCACGCCAAGGAGAAACGCCGGCGTCTGAAGCACGCTTTGTCGCGGTGGGAGCGGCCAGTCTTCCCACAGCCCCTCTCTGAGCTGGAGGAACCCCTGGCCATCGTGGCACCGCGCTGGAGAAGACCACCGCAGGGTAGGTCTTGCCAAGCAGACGCTGTGATGGCTATAAAACCGCGACGGCTGAGCCCGTTAGCACCCAAGAGCAAAAGGTGATGTCTGTGCTCACGTGGCATCCCCTGCCACCCAGGCGGCTGCGCCGCAGCCTGCCTTCTCCTGCCTATTTCCAAGGGTACCTTTTGTAACAGCCAGAACAAAACCGTGCTGCTTCCCACCACTGCAGCTGCCGTGGGAGTCACCGCGCCGGCTCCTTCGCCTGCCGCAGCTGTGTCAGCCCCACCTGCCTTTCCCTGCCGGGCTCCACGGCCGCTCAGAGCCAAGGACGAAGGCCACGGGAGCACGCCGTCGCATCCCCGGAGCGCGCCGATGGCCGAGGGGGATAAGCATCGCGTGGACCGGGATGCCAGGGGCTGCGGCAGAGCACCCCCTTCCCCTCTGCTCTGCACCGGGAGCTCTTGAGAGGAGAAATCGCTGCTGACGTCTTGGGAGCACAGACGTGGCAGCTGCTGGAGCTGTATCAAAGCTCAGGTTCACTCCTTCGCTGAGCAGCGAGGAGCCTTGAGAGAAAGAGCTTGAGCAATGCCCTGGAGAGCTCTGCTCTCAGGAGCGGGAGGGGGCAAAGCGGGTGAAAAAATCGATTTCTGGGAACCGGCACCTTTCTGCGGTGCCCAGACCAAAGCCCCAGGCTCAGGACGGGGCAGCGTCTCCCACGCATTACCTGCACTGTGCTTATAACTACAATAAAAATCTGGTGAAAGAAAATAAAATATTTTTTCCCCTCCAAGGGAAACTGAAAGCGCTGGAGTTATGGAGATTTTCCATGCCAGTTCCCAGCTGTGCATCTGCAGCCAGCCGCAAGAAAGAGCAACGTTTGGGAGGACGTGGGAACTGACTCGGCCCAGTTCCTCATTCCACACACGAGGAGCCTGGAGCGCTTGATGGGCGCTTCTGCAAGAAGGCCAAAACCTAATTGAACCTCTTGCCTCAGCAGTGCAAATGCAGCGCTTGCCCCTGGGGTGCAGGGGAGCAGGCACCGGCAAGGCTAATAATGCACCACCACTCCCAGGGCTGCCTTCAATTAAAAAATGCAGTCAGCTGATTTAGGAGAGTAACAAAATGTCCCCTTTGCAATCAAGCCATCAGCTTTTATCTCTCTTGTAGGAACAACCTGCCTTCAAGAGCGAGGAAGTGATATTTTAGAGTGTCTAATAAAGCAGTTGAAAATGAAACTCTGTGGAACAATAGGCTTAGCCGAGAACTGGCATTTGAACAGAAAGTCAGGCGGGGGAGCTGTGCTACAATTTATTTCCTCTCATTTCATTTCATAAGAGGGAAGCAAAACAAAGCAGACACCTGAGGCATCTCCAGCGCCAGCTGGAGATTTAGCAAATGCTGCCATCGCGCGGGGAAGCTTTTGCTCAGCCCTGGGGAAGCGTTGGGTTTGGGGGAGCCCCCAGCAGAGCAGGGGGGCAGGATGAGCCCCAGCATCCTGGGACGGGCGAGTAAAGGAGCCCCCTCCATCCTCTGCCCAAATCTGCGGGGATAACACAGGTACCTGCGCGTAAGCCGGTTATCAGCCAGCAGCTCCTTATCTCCAGCGCAAATTGGCTCGGCTTTATGCGGCCACGATGCCGGGAGGCCGCTGGAGCTTCTGCCAGCGTGAAGCAGACGCCGTGGCTGCGTTAATGCCGGGCCTTCGGCAGCCGGCGGTTCTCCCAGTCTTCCAGCCTGTTCCTATGGAAACAGGTTGGGAGTCTGCCCAATTTTCCATAAGGAAGGAGAACGGAGAATGAACTCACATCGACTAAGTGGCTATTTGTCGCATTTAAGGGTGTTGCAATTCAAGAGGATATATGGTCCCGTAACACCAGCTATAGGTTATTTCATGGGGAGGGTATATCATGGCGACGCAGTGGAGAGCAGCATTGTAACCTTCCCGTTCTGCCTTAACAGCAGCCAAGATGAATCATATTCACCGAGGCTGGCTTCAAGCTTCAGAGTGATCACAAGCAATTAAAAGGTGAAAAAAAGAGAAAAAAAAAAAGAACAAATTGAGGAGTTGATGGTCGTGTGCTCTGCGTGCTGTGGAGTCATTCATGCTTCAGTGGAGTGGGTGGGAGACACTGCTTATGTGGACTGATAGTGCCTGACCCCTGGCGTTTGCAGGTCTGCCGTGAGCCTCATCCCAGGCAGGGGAGTTTGTGCTCCCAAAGCCTCCTAGGAATGAAGGTGTGACAATTTCAGCTGGTGTGAGGTGTGCTTTTTTAGAAAATGAGTCTCCCCATTACAGAAAAAAAAAATAAACCCGCCACCAAAACCAAACAGGGAAATGCAAAGCCCCCAAATCTCTGACTCCAGAAATCATCTGAAAAAAAAAAACCCAACCCCCAAACAACCTTCAACCTCAGCTTCAAAAAAACCATCACTCAACATGAGCAGCAGCCGAGCCTGGCAATTCTGGGGCCTGACTCACCGTTTCTGCATGCCTGCAGTGACTTCAGGCTCATTGAAATGCCTTTGCAAAGCTGTGGGGAAGCAGCCGCGGTGGGTGCAGGGTCCTCACTCAAAGGCACATGCAGTCACCATCTCTTTGGGATGGGCAGAGCTGCTGGCAGGGACCAGGGTCCTCTGAGGAGCTTGTCCTCATGTGTTTTGCTCATTCATGGGCAAATATAGGCAGATGGCCCCTTAAAATGCATCCAGAGCCCATGCCCGTCCCTCCTGGCTCCCCTCCGCATCCACCACCCTGGCAGAAGTGGGGCTGGGGACTCCCAGTTCGATGGTCCTAGATGTGACTATTGCTCGACGGTTCTACTGCAGCAAACAGGCGCTGCCCCGAGCCGCCGGCAGCCTCCGAGCTGTAGGAACCACTCGCGGTGCCGGAACATCTCCCGCCTCTCCGCTGGCACCCAGCGCCGTCGACGCCTCGGTACTCGGATCCCTCTGCCAGATGGTAAATGACACACAACTATTTACACGCACGCGGCAAAGCAGCAGACAGGAACAATCTGTTCTCTGCCGGTAGTTTTCTAACTCACACGATTAGGAGGGGGTTTGCCTGTGAAAGGAAGGATCCACCGGGACCAGCGGCTGTGCCTGGTTTGGGACTGGGAAGGGGAACGTCTCCATCTTCCTGGAAAGGACCGTGGGACAGCGGGGGACGTGGCTCGGGCCTCAACTGGAAGGGTAGTTCTGGCATTAAAAAAACTCGTGTTAAAATGGGGGTGAGGGGAGTCCCACGGGAAACGGAGAGCCCGTGGAGGAAGGGAGAGCCCCATGGGGGAAGTGGGGGCCATAGGGGGGCCCACAGGGGTTGGGGGAACCTTATGAGGGATGGGGGGCCCACGGGAGACAGCAGAGCCCCACCGCAAATGGGAATGGGCCCATGGGGCCTGGGGGCCCAGAGAGAACATGGGGACCTATGGTGGAAGGTGGAACCCCAAAGGGCAGGGGGTGGCCATAGGGGCTGGGGGGGGGGGGGTACCCCCACGGGGTCTCCGACGCCCCTGGTACACAGGCGACCCGCAGAGCGCATGCGCGGCCCCGCGGGCTGGGACGCATGCGCAGTAGCGAACATGCGTGCCGCCGCCTGGGGTGACGGCTGCCGCAGCGGAGCCCCGAGATTCAGCGGCAGCGGCTGCTGCCTCCCAACCGGGGGAGGGGGGATTCGTGCAGCCTCTCCCACAGCCGAGCGAGCGAGGGCGGGTGAGCCGGGTCACGCTTGGCCCGCGGCGGCACAGCCACGCGCTGCCCTAGCTAAACATGGCCGCCGCTCTGTGCCCTGAGGGAAGATGGCCGCTGCGCAGGCGCTGGAGGGCCCTCGCTTGCGTCATCAACCTGCGCCGGCCGCGGCACCAGCAGCGGCAGCGGAGGGGGTAAGGGGGCGCGGGGGGGCGGTGGCCGCGGGGCGGGGGCAGGGGCAGGCCTAGCCCGGCACGGTCCGGTCCGGTCCGGTCCGGTCCGGCATGGCATGGCATGGCTCCGCTCCGCGCCTCGGCTCGCTGCTAAAACCTGGGCCCCACCGGGCCTTCAGCAGCGCCGGGAGCCGTTTACGGGCCTCCTGGGCGGAGCGGAGCCGCCTCCCTGGCCCGCGGGTGTCCTGCCGGCTCCTGCCGGGCCTGGTGACACGCGCGGGCGGGATGGGGACGCGCTGTGCGCAGGCCGTGATTCGGCCTCCGCTGAGGGCAGCCCCACGGGCGTGATCGTGTCCCGGCAGCGTCGCGGCCGGGGTTTCGGCAGGGCGGGGGGCGCCCTCCCCCGCACCCTTCGCAGGCGGAACGCGTGGAATAAAGCGTCTTCCTTGGTGCCGCTCTTCGGCTTCAGCCCCGGCTTGTGGGACCTGGCTCGGTACTCGAGGCCCCGTATCCCAGCCCGCTTTCCACCGCGCCCGGCCAAGCCCCCCGTGCTCAGCGCAGCGAGCGGTGCCGTCGTGTCCCGCCGCGGGCGTGGGGTGGCTGCATCGGCCCGTCATGGTTCTGCTCGGGGAAGTGACATGACCTGGGCGCGGGGTAGGGAAACTGCCCGGCGCGGATGCTGCCGTGGGGTTTTTTTGAGGTGTAATTTAAGGTGACAGCCGTTCCCGCAAGCCCGCTCCAAACCGGGAGAGCAGGCGCCCCTCCCGTGCGGGCCGGGATCCCGTCCGAGCGACAGCTCCTGGTTGGCCGGGGCTGTAAATCATCGCAGGTACCGGGGAAGGAGCTTCCCACCGGGGCTTGTTTTCCCGGTCCAGGCCCAGCTGTGGCCGCTGCTGGGAAGGAAATTCGGGGCTTTGAGTGCTCGCAAAGCCCGAAATTCTGCTTCCCGCTGGGAAAGAGCTGCGTCCCCTCCCTGCGAGCTCCCCGAGGCGGGGAATGGGGCGGCCCTGGGCGGGGAGGCGAGGCTGTTGTGGAACGGGAACCGAAACCGAAACAGAGCTCGCAGCCATCTTGCCGGGGTGACTGGTTGCTCACAGCCCATCCGGTGCCGCCTCCCCTCTCTGGGAGATGTTCTGCGGGTCGGGGTTTCTTATTTCCGTTTCTTTTCTCACAAAATAAGGAAACTTGGTATATGGATGCGACTGAGGTACGAACATTTTTTTAAAATCCTCTTCCTGCCTGCCAGGATTTCTGTCCTGTCTTTGGCTCAGGGGTCACTTTTAAAAGGAGTTCACTGAGAAGGGGGGCAGTGCCCCCGCACCCCAGAGCTGGGACAGGGGGGAACCCCCCTCACGGCACTGAGCCTCCCTAGCACCTCATGTGGAGCTTGTGTTTGTCGGGGTTGGTAAAATAAGTTGGTGGCAGCTGGGGACTTAAAGAAGTCACCAGGAAGAAGGTAGGATGGGGACCCAGCAGCAAGTATCAGTTGCATGTTTTTATCTGCTCAGTTTCAGCTTGAAATTCAGTCCAGTGGGAACAGAGAGTCGCTGTTATTAAAGCTTTTTCTCGTGGTTAACTTTGCCTGCGATTCCTGTCTGCTGGGTTCTGTGCTGGGCAGACACAGAGTTTGCTATTTGTGTTTACATTAATAATTTTGACTCAGTAGAAAATAAGGAAAAGATGCTTGAAGTGCCTCAGTAGCAGGGAAGCTGTTTAAACTGCATTTCTGTAATCCTATAGTTGTGTAAATAGGTTCTGAACTGTGTTTTTTTTCTTCCTAGCAGGACAGCAGAGTGCAGAGTGAATCGCAGCTTTTGGCACGCAAGTGGCCCGATTCAGATGTGTGTTCCAGCAGTGCGCTATGAACAGAGGCGCTGGTCGAGGCAGAGGCTCATATCTTACCTGGTCAAGACATAAGTGCCCCAACACTAATCAAGGGTTTTTTAACCGCCCTCATACCCCACGAGAAACTAATCTGGAAATCTTTTTACACCAGCAGTTCCTAGCAGAGCGGGACACTGAAGTCTGTTTGCTTCAGGGACAGGGATCACACGACGAATCACACATCAGAGGCACGCGAGCTGCGGCACCAGCTCCTGCAAAGACATGGCAACCCAGCTGCAGCAGAGCAGGATGGCATAGATTCTCCAGCAAGCATCTGAGGGTAGAAAGTTCGCCACGTTCTTGCCCTCCTCAGTACCATTGTCAGGAGGACTTGGAAAGAGATTCTGATGCCATCAGGCTGAATTTCCAGAGACTGTCTCTTGCTGGACAAGACTGTGAACAAGAAATTCTGACAATTTTCAGGCAGCTTGGGAAGGGGAAGACTTGTACAGTTCATGATCTTGCACGTAAACTTAAAACTCAAAAGAAGGAGGTCAACCGTGTTTTGTATAAACTCTTCAGAGAAGGCAAGTTGCACAAAGGTGGAGAGACGCCGCCACTGTGGAGGATTGCCAGCCCAAGCGCAGGGAGAGAAAGAAGCCCCGCTGACAACAGTGGTAGTCGCACAGATCCAGTTTGTGAGAGCAGAGGAGGAGGGAGGAGCGTGGCTGGCTCGGGAGACGCCAATCCCGTGATGGCTGAGACAAAGGACAAAATCTGCAACTACTTGTTCAGCGTGGCAGAAACAACGGCACTCAACCTTGCTAAAAACATTGGGTTTTCGAAGGCCAAGGATGTTAATGCCTTTCTTAGTGCTCTGGAAAAGCTGGGAGATGTCCACAAGCAGAACACAAGCCCCCCACGGTGGTCCCTTACAGACAGGAAACGCGAGCGGATGCAGATGAGGCTGAGGGCCAGCGCAGTAGCACAGAGAGCAGATCTCATACCTGAGTCAGGTTTTCCACCTTCTTCTGTCCCTCCATGTGCCCAGGAAGTGACTGTAGCTTCACCAGCATTGACAACATCAGAAGAAGAAAGTATAGAAAATGGACAGCAGCCTTTGGGGCAAACTGATCAGAGCGATGCCAGTGACACGGAAGCAGCCCTGTCTGAGGACACTAAGCCCGAATTCTCCAGTTTGAGTAATTATGATAACTCTGAAAACAGCAAGTGGGCCACAGATGATATCCCAGATAATCTGAACACTATCAACAAGCAGTCCTACGAGTCAGAATCCATCATGAATTCCCAGTCTTCCCCCAGTTACGCCACCCAGTTTGAAACTGCTTTCCCATGTACACCCGTAGAGAAACTGATGGCTTGTCAGGAGAAGAACCCAGTGAGTGGCCTTACCGAATATTCCCAGTACACGTACCAGCACTGTGAGTTTGCCATGCTGGAGCAGAGTGGACCCTCTCATGAACCACGGTAAGAAAATTTCCTACCTTTCCTGAGCAGTCTTTTTGCTTAAAATGATCTGACTTCAACTAGCTTCACCAACTCAACTTTGTCCTGAAGGGCCTGCTCATTAATGTTTACTTCATTTCAGAAGGATTGATTCTAGATTCAGAAGAATACTGGAAGAATCTAGTTGATTCCTTGCATCAGCTTCAAAAAATACCAAAGCAAGGCTAAAATTTAACCCCAGGTAGCCCATTTTTTTGGCAACGCTGCACATCATTCTGAGCAGCGAAGGTGGGATTCATCTCTTCAGCTAGGTCCTGTCTGATTAAATCTCTTGGCTTTCAATTTGATTGTATAGGAGGAAACTGGTGTTTCTAAGCTGCCTCTCAAGTTGCTGTCACCCTGGAAGTGGCATCAAGGGAGCTCAGAACAAAGTGCTTGGGTGCAGATACCTTGGGTTAGACGAGATGAACCCGCTCTGGGCATTTCTTTGGTGTGGCAGGTCAGAGCGGCCTCTGTGAGCAGAGCTCGTAGCATGAGGCTATGGTTTGCGTAGTCAGTCTCCGGAGACCTGCTTCCCCTTGCTAAATCATGGCTGTTCCTGAGCACCAGCACAAGGGTGAAAAGCACCGTATGTGCCACACTGGAATATGTCAATAGATCCGCTAGACAGGAAAATTGGCCTAATTTCTAAAGATGGAGTACCAGGCTTTTTCTTTTCTTTTTTTCCTTCCTTTTTTTTTTTTCTTTTTTTGTAAGGAGGGATCTCAATGGATTCAGCCCCATAACCCCTCTCTAGATCTGGTTTGACCCATTCTTGTTGGAAGCCGGTTTCCTCTGTAGAGGGCAGAAGAGAAACTCTTCCTCTTCCAGACAGAAGAGAAACCATGTTTGTTAAGGGCTCACAGGGAGGAGAGAGACAGAAACATTAAAGGCAAGAGGTTTACGTGAGGCAGCACCTCTCTGAGATGGGGTGAAGGCACTGGATAGCCAGGGGAAATGCAGCAGGGATGAGTGACTCCGAATGACCAAGTGCAGATGGAACAGCGCGGGCTGCTTTTAAGCTTTCTTCATCCCTGTGCAGGAGACATAACCAAACTGCTCTTTGCGTACCGCCATTACACGTCTCTGGCGCTTGTGGAACAAGGCAATTCATCCTGTTCCTTCAGAACAAAATCTGGAGCTGCTCCTCTGTCATGAACAGCTCTGGAAACACAATGAAATGAGGCCCAGGTGCAGAGCTGTCAAGGCACCCTTGGTATTTTTGTCTTCTGCACATGGCAGCCTGGGTTTGATCTCACAGCCAGGAGCTAGCTGTTCCTTCTCACTTGAATTCCAAGAGCAGCCTTACCTGCTTGCTCCGAGAAGACCACACTTTTGCCTCTCAATTTACGTCTTTGGTTTTCTCTTTAAAAGATTTAAGTTCCAGGCAGTGATTAATGGGCGCCGATTCCCACCAGCAGAAGCAGGGAGCAAAAAACTCGCTAAACAGGAGGCAGCAGCTAACGCTATGAAGGTCCTGATGAGTGAAGCAGAGAATGGAAGGCATGGTGGAATTAAATGTGAAGAGCCGTTTCCCTCCGACAACTCTGAACCAGAATTGGTGAGTCTTGTTTTCTTTACTTGTGAGGTTGGTCAAACAGCGTTTAGTCTGAAACTGGTCTCCTGCATCTTCTTGCTGTAGCCTTTGCATGCAGAGCCAGAGCCGTCATCTGCGCCAGCTCATCTCAACCTGCTTCCCGGGAAGCACCCAATCAGCATATTAATGGAGTATGGACAAAAATCAGGGAACACAATTGAATTCCAGCTGCTCTCTCAGGAAGGCCCACCTCATGATCCTAGGTATGGCATATTGTTGTCAGCTTTGGGAGGATAGAAACCCTTTCTTTGATATCCTTCCTCTTCAGCACGCTACCCATTCCTGGACATGTCACTGACCTAACTGAGTGCTTTTCTGATCCGAGGAATCTGGGCATGGCGCCTCCAAGACATCCACCTCCAGAAAGAGACCAAAACCAATGCCCTTTCTCAGAGAAAGGATGCTGTTTCTTCTACCAGACCAGGAACAGGTTCCAGTCCTTTACCCTCCCTGGTAGTGCTCTACTGGGAGTGTTTGGGGCCATTGTGGTAGATTTAAAATGGAGATAACACAGAAGGATTTAACTTGAAGTGGGAAAAGGGGATAATAAACAGATTGAGACACCTGTGCTTAACACTTTTCATGTGCTATAATGTCCTGTCAGGTTCAGCTACTGTGTGAAAATGGGTGACCAAATTTTCCCTGCTGTGGTAGGAAACAGCAAGAAGGGAGCAAAGCAAATGGCAGCAGAAGTTGCTGTGAAGATGCTTTCTGGAGAGTCTGTACCCCATGTCTTGCCTGAACAGGTACAAGGAGCTTCTTTATAAGACCCAAGTGTTTTGGGTTGGGTTCCCCCCTTTATTTCGTATTCCACTGCATTTCTCCTTACAAGGTCATGGGCTGGCTCTGGCAGAGGTTTGCTGAGTGCTCTTGGCCTGCAGTAATACCAGCTGCTCGGTATTTAACAGCCTTCTCCTGTCTAACTCTGCTCTAGCCTGTTGTGAAGCCCCATGGTGACCAGTCCATGCACAGCTGTGGACCATTGATCGCCCCTCCAGATGAATCCAAGGTGGCAAAAGCAAAGGGTGTTGGGGAGCTCATCAAATACCTTAACGTCAATCCTGTCAGTGGCCTGCTGGAATACGCTCGCTCCAATGGGTTTGCCGCAGAGTTCAAACTCATTGACCAGTCAGGACCTCCCCACGACCCCAAGTAAGTGGCTGTCCAGGAGGAAATTTTGCACTGTTGCTGTTTCCAGGATGGAAAAAGGGCAGAGAACACAAAATTCCCGATGCGGTTCAAGATGGCAACAGGCCAAGCTGCTGCCTCTGCTGAACCTTATGTCCAGATGACAATAAGCTATCTCCAACTCCTCTCTCCAGTGAGAGAATTTAAAAACCAGACTGAAATCCATAGGTTTCTTGGTTTCTCAGAGATGCGCTGCTGTCTTTATAGGTTTGTCTATCAGGCGAAGGTTGGAGGCCGTTGGTTCCCAGCTGTAACTGCACACAATAAAAAGCAGGGCAAGCAGGAGGCAGCTGATGCAGCACTCAGAGTCCTGATTGGGGAAACAGAGAAGAGTGAGCGCATGGAAGGGATGAACATCGCCGAGGTAAATCTTCTTCCTCCAAAGCTGGGCCTGCTTTTGTAGCCCTGCCTATCCTGTGCCATTTAGTCCAACAGAAAAAAATGCCTTCAAGATCAACTGTGAGATCTTTGTTCTCTGAAGGTGTAGATAAGCTGACGTTTTCCTGAAGTGGGTTAGATGTTTCCTCAGGGCACAGATGTACTCTTCCCTTCTGCTGGGCTCTGCTTTAGGGCTAAATCATCATCAGATTCTTCCACAAACTATTGAAGTATGTTCCTGTGGTAGAGCAGGAACATGTTCATTTTTTATTCTGTGATTTTTCCTCCTCCTTCCAAATTCCTTCATGCCGCATTAAAAATTGTGTGTCAGCTCAAAAACCCATGCATCACATAAGAGCAAAGCTGGTTGTGTCAGGATGGCTGTCCCAAACCTGTGCTGCTTTAAATCACACTTAGAGTTTTGTGATCTCTTAAAAGCTGTGTTCCGGGCTGCACAGCTGAGCACAGCAGCTGTGCCTCTAAATAGAAAAGCCATCAGGGAGGATTTGTCAGTCAGCAGTGCTAGAGGAGGCAAGTGCCCATCTGCAATGGGAGTGACTGTGCAGCCTCCTTAGAGGCAGCCAGAGAAGGAATTCCTCCAAAGCCAGTAACAGATTTCCTTGGCTGAGTCTCTGAGAACAGGCACGATGGGTTTTGTTCCTTTGTGATTGGGATTTCCCCTGGCAATCTCGGGAGGCCATTCCTCAGCCCGTGTCACTTGCTGCCAGGAAGACAGCTTGCTGCTGTCTCTTAATGATGTGCTCAAAGCAGAACTCAAAGCGTTGGACAGGATTTTCTCAGAAATACCTAAAAACTTCACCCACCCCTTGACACGATACTGTCCATGCACTCAACCCAAAATCATGCTGCCTGTAACTCGGGTTTTCTGTGTTCCTGCCTTCTGCCTGGGTAGCTGTGCTTCAGGTTAGCTACTTCTTGAGCCATTTTGTTCTGTGACCTGTTTGTGATGTCTTAGCAATCCTGGTCTTGTGTCCCCATTCCAGCTCCCCGTGAGTGGCAGTACCCTACACGATCAGATGGCTATGCTGAGCCACCAGCGCTTCAACACCCTCACTGCTCGCATCCAGCACAGTCTGCTTGGGCGGAAGATCCTGGCTGCCATCATCATGCGGAAAGGAAACAAGGGCCTGGGAGTGGTGGTCAGCATCGGAACGGGTATGAACAGCTTCTTCTAGCATAAGCTGAACTCTCACATTCCCACTAGATTCCCTGTCAGCTACGACTAGGGAATGGCTGTTGCTGTAGGCTTCTTCAGAGAGGGCAAGAAATGTTCCCAGGGCTCGCGTGGTGTCACAAGTGATCTGGTTATAGAGACAGAACAAAGCGAACGTGCCCGCAGCTATGTGGTTCTTAATCTTTGCTTGCATTGCTACGCGCTAGTCTGTGCATCAGAGCATGGCTTCCTCACGTTGTACAGCACAAGATCCCCCAGCTTCTCTTAGCTGCATGTACTTTAGCTCCCTTCCTAGTTGGCTGCCACACTTCCACACAGAGTGGTGGGCTGAAAAGAGCTCAGGATGGGACACTGCCCTAAACCTGTGGCAATTTAAGTCTCTGCTGTCCCTAATGTAGTGTGTGCTCTTTGTCCCTTTATTTTCCTAACTGCTTGGATCAGGATAATGATTTAATAATCAGGGTGCTGCTGCTGCTGCTCAGGAGCCCAAAGAAGTAAAATTTGAAGCAAGATGAAACCCTCCTTTCTGTGAAGCTTTGTGTTGACTTTGACACTTGTGTGTTTTTGGGGTTTTTTATTCAGGTAATCGTTGCGTGAAAGGAGAAGAGCTGAGCTTGAAGGGGGAGACAGTGAATGACTGTCATGCAGAAATCATTTCTCGAAGAGGCTTTGTGAGGTGAGAGAGGGGGGAAACCTGAAGGAGAGGGGCCTGCCAAGAGGTGCTGACCCATTCTAGAGGGCTGTAGCTGTGATGGTTCCTTGCTGTGTTGAGAGGCTGTGATCCTCTAACGCTACTGTTTACCCGTGTGTTGTTAAATAGAGGGAAGTTATTTCTGATAAGAAGGGGCCATGCCTGAATTGTGCCCAAATTAGTACCGAACTGGAAACTTGCCAAGAGCCCAAGGGCCGCGTCTGATGTAGTTAAAATAAAGCACCCTGCAGAGGCTGCTTGGCCGGCACACAACGCACTGGTTCAGTCTGAGCACGGCTCTGTCTGAGCCAAGGTGCTGAGGAATCTGCAGGTCAGGTCCCTTTTTGGCCTTTCTGGATCTGGGTGTAGAAGGCTTCGGGAAAACATATTGAATGTGTTTGCATTGATAAGTCAGAAATTGTTTTTCATCGGTTGGAAAGGGTTTTCCTAACTAAACTGCACAATTGTTCTTTTCTCTTTATAAACATTCTGTGTGGCACCTTCTTTTTTCTTTTTTTTAAATAAAAAACCAAAGTGACATGAAGTTGGACTAGCCTTGTTAATGTCTGCCCTTTCAGTTATGAACAGCAAAGCTTTTTTAAAGCTTTTGTCTGCTGCCACTCTACTCTGTGCATTCCACAGCACTGGAAGGTGCTGAGGGCTGGTGCCTGGAAAGCTGTAAAGTCAGAGGATTGCCCTCTTGCTTACTGTCTGTCTCGGCTGTTAATGTCATGAGACAGTCATGGCTGCTGGGCTGCTCTGGCACAGCAGAGCCTGTCAGGGACAAGAACAGTGAGCTTTACCTCTCCTTGCAAAATAAGTCTCTGCACAGGCTCTACTTGAGGAGTCCTGTGGAAGCTGCAGTTTTTCTTTAGTCCTTGACGCTACGTTGGAGACCTCAAGGTTTTTCCCTGTCCCTAGACAGAAGCAGCTGTAAAATACCCAGTCATTGTAAACAGATCATGGGCTTGTGCTAATAATACCACTTGCATTCAGCTGCCCATGGGGCTGTTTACTCTTAATGCAAACGTGGTGCTGACTAAAGGTGCTGTGTTAACAACCTTGAAGTATTCTTCACACTCAGATCAGATGCACGTAAGCAGCAGCCAGCCAGGCTCCTTTCTCTCCTGCCAGTGCTTCCCTCTGCTCACCAGTCAGAATGCTTATTTTCTGTTTAATGTCCTCTGCATGGCCAGATATCTGCTCGATTTCATACCTTTTCTGTAGCATCAAATGCTATTCATTGGCTTCCAAGTATTCTCATCCACGGCTCCTGGTCCTCGCTCTCCCATGTAGCAGGAGGCAGGCCCTGCCTGTCCCGGGCGTGGGCACTGGTTGGATTGATTGTCTGAAGAGCAAAGCAGCCTTTTGATGTGATGTTTTTATTTTCAGGTTTCTCTATAGTGAGCTGATGAAGTATGACCCATCTAATGCTTCCTCTGCAGAAGAGAGCATTTTTGAGCCAGCAGGAGGGAAGAAACTCAAAATAAAGAGCAGTGTTACCTTTCACCTCTATGTCAGGTTTGTGCAGGGTTGTGTAGGGTGTGACCGGTGTCAGCAGCACTGTTGCACCCTTGGCTGTTTTCTGAGAGTCAGTGCTAACCTGGGGAGTGTTTGTTTTGTAGCACAGCACCTTGTGGAGACGGGGCTCTCTTTGATAAATCCTGCAGCGATCAGGCAAGCGTGGTGGGGCAAGCCCAGCATCAGCCGCTCTTTGAGAACCCCAAACAAGGCAAGCTGCGGACGAAGGTGGAGAATGGTGAGTGTGTTTGCTCCCTGCACAGTAGGTTGGCTCCAGTCCCCCGCTCTGAGCCTTTCTGGAGCTCTGGAGTTTCCTTACCTGTCTCTGTGTGGTGGTGGCTTTGACACATTCAGGAGCAAAAGGAGGTGGGTAAAAGGGATGGGGGCATTAGAGGGAGTCCCTTCTCCTTCCCCACTCTGCCTGTTGGACTGCCACGCTAGCAAGAGTACAGCTGAAGTTTGCTGCAAAGCTTATATGTCTCTGACCTCCCTTTCAAGCACTATTCCATTCTGCTTCAGCCATGTGAAAAATGACTTGTTTGTAATAAGTACTGCGTTTCCTTCTTCAAATGATGCTAAAACATTCCCAGAACCTGGGGACAGCCTGACTCTGGAGGCCACTCCATGCCTGTGCATAAAAGAGAGCTTCTTGTGCAGTTGCTGATGGGGTTTTGATTTATTGAATATCTGACTCTTTACAGAAAAGCTTTCTTCTCCTCTTGTGCAGGGGAAGGTACCATTCCTGTGGAGTCGAGTGACATTGTGCCCACATGGGACGGGATCCAGCATGGGGAGCGGTTGCGAACCATGTCCTGCAGCGACAAAATCTTACGCTGGAATATACTGGGCTTGCAAGGGGCGTTGCTGTCACACTTCATAGAACCAGTTTATCTCAGCTCCGTTACACTCGGTATGAGTGCCACTGTCCTTTCTGGGCTGGGATGGATGTGCTGCCCTGCCCCTTAAAAGTGGGCTGCCTAGACAAGTAACCTCCCTTCCGCAAGTGATGGAAAAGCTTGTTTGTGGAGGCTGTAGGAGTAACAGACTGAAACGTCGTTCTTGGCAGAGCTGTGCTGTTTGGAAGTGCAAAGGGAGTTTATGGATTTTATGCGGTGGGTGGAGTGGGTTTTTCTCCAAGGTTCTTCATTTTTAGAATGCACATGTGATCTAGGAGGATGAGACAAAAATTGCCTGTTTGTGTCTTCGGTGAGAAATGTTGCAGTCTATAAACCTTCGTCTTACTCATCCAGGGTACGCATAGCTGTTGCTGGTCCACATGGCCACGAGCGTTCTGGAGCTTGAGAAGCGTTGCGATTCTCAGCGTTTGGCCTGTCCCAAATGGGGGGGACATTGGGGGGACATCCCAAAATGACCCATGCCGTTCCAGGTTCCTAATGCCTTCATGTCTGTCTTCACAGGTTACTTGTACAGTCAGGGTCACTTAACGCGTGCGATCTGCTGCCGCGTGGCAAGAGATGGGAACGTGCTGCAGGAGAAGCTCCGGGCTCCATATCACGTTAATCATCCTGAGGTACTGCAGGCTTGGCACCTCTTAGTCTTTCTGTTCCCCCTTCCACCTCCACCCTTGGGTTCGGGCCTCACTCTGCAAGGGGGGTCACTTGGGACAAGCTCTGCAGCCAGGGTCAGGAGCTTAATGGCCAGAAACTTCCCCCCTTGTGTCATCCCACAGTGTCTGGGGGTTACTGGCAGTGACTTGAACTGGGAAAAAGGAGACCAAGGTCGCTCCCGTAGCCTTCAGCTTAGTAAGAACCTAGTGCTTGGTGCTCTCAGGAGTTTGGGATGAGCTGAACCCCTGCCTGCAGGGGATGGAAGAGGCAATTACCAGCAAGCTCGCGCAGCAGGACCGGTCTTAGGAAATTCTCTTGCGTCTCATGCAGGTTGGGCGAGTCAGCGTGTACGACTCCGCAAGGCAGACGGGCAAGACGAAGGAGTCTTCAGTGAATTGGTGTCTTGCTGATGAAAGCGAAGTTGAAGTCTTGGATGGCACAAAAGGGAAAGTAGATGGGTAAGAAGAGCCTTTCCTGACACTGCTTTTCTGTTTGGGCAAAGGGGAGCAGCTCTGAAGTCACGAGTACACTCTGGACTGTTACAGCACCTTATGTGTGGGGGCGGGTTGGAGAAAGGAATTTCAAACTGATGTAAATGAACGTTCTTGAAGCAAAACAAAACAATTCCTAGCCCAGACCCTGCAACAGAGCCCCACTGAGCCAAGAGATCTCCACAGGTTTTTCCCTGTGCCGCCTGTTCCTCTTTGCTCTTCTGAGTGTCATGTCCTTTACTGCAGCCTTTGTCTTCCTTCTCAGACCGAAGCTGGAGGTGTCTCGTGTGTCCAAGAGGAGAATGTTCTCCCTGTTCCAGCAGTTATGTGCAAAGAGCAACTGCAAAGACCTGCAGAACCTCTCGGTGTACTCTGATGCTAAGGAGGCAGCCACAGCGTACCAAGAAGCCAAGCAGTGCTTCTTCAGCACGCTGGAAGAGATGGGCTATGGCAGCTGGATCCGCAAACCTCAAGAGGAAGATAATTTCTCTTTCTCTGATGCATAATGAGATGCCCTGCGTGTGTGGGGCCGTGAGTGTGCACAGATGTGTGCATGGGTATATGCATCCTTCTCTCACCACCACCTTTTTGAAGTGGAATCAGGAGTGTGCAGCAGTTTCCCCTGTAGGCCTGGCTGCCTTCTCTCTCCACTCCTGTTACTCTGAGACCCTGGCCTTTGTCTTTTTAAAACATGCATGGAGATTATTGTCTTTTTTTTAAGCTAGAACACGCCACGCTCGATCCCCATTTTGCTTTTATGGTTTTGTCTCCTCTGTTTTTTTTAAAAGAAGGCACAAGAAACCAGAGGGTTTCTTAAACTGCGAGCTCAAAACCTTTGGGCCGTGGGCTACAGATCCCTCTGGCAGGTTTTGAGGCAAGTTTTCTCTTTTGAGGAGAAAAAAAAAAAAAAAAAAGCTGCCTGACTAGTTTTATGCGTCGCTGTCGGAAGGTGGCTGGCAGTCCGTCTGAGCTGGGACGTGGGACTGATCTCTGCAAGACGCCAGCAGGACCAGCATAACATTCCGTGTTAATAATAAAGAAGAAAATTTCTGTATTACTAGCTGGCTCTGTGCCATGGGTGTGTTAATTCCTGCAGCGTGAAAGGGGGACCCGGGGTGGAGCTGGGAGGGGTTTGGAGAGGAACGGAGATGAGTTGCCGTTTGCTACGTGATAAATGATCTGTGTAGAACTGTGGCAGTTGTGAATTAAGCCTCTTGCCTTAAGCAGGGGCTCATCAGGCAGCCTTGAGCCCTCGGAGGGCTTAAGTGTACCCTGAAATGACGGGGCTCCCCTGCTGTTGGAGCAGCCCCTTTCCCGAGTCACGGCTTGTGCTGGCTTTGCCTGGGATGGGACAGTTAACACCGGTGAGATCAGACAAAGAGACCACGAAGCATTTACCGTGGAGGTGTAGCCCAAACCAAAGAGGAGAAGGCCTGAGGCTGGGGTAACCCAGCCCAGGGAGCGGGGCCCTGGCTCCGGCTGCGCCTCGGGCTGGTGCATCTCTCTCCGTGCAGCGGGAAAGGACGCCGGTGGGCATGGATGTGCGTGGCCCAGCAGGTTCAACACTTGCTGAAAGGCTGTCACGAGCTCACTGTACCCGCCGCCACCGGATGGCACTCGGAGGCTGACTGCGGTGCAGAGCTGCGGTGGGTGGCAACAGCCTCAGCACCCCGCTCTCCCCTCTGCGCAGAGCAGGGCCCCGGTGGCAGCGACGGCACAAGGACAGAGCCAGGGGCTCCTCTGTCCACAGCGGCCCCTCATCATGCTTCTGGCTGCTCAGGGTGCTGTGTCCGGGGCTGTTGGAGCTCCCGCCATGCTCCCTGCACCCTCCTGCTCTCCCGGGACTCGCGAGTCTCTGCTCCTGGGGCGCAGCAGGACCCCCTTGTCCTGCGCTCGTGCAGGGCTGCACCTCCAGCAGAGGGGAGGCAGGTGTGGGTCACGCCCCAGTGCGGGGCTGGCAGGATGCTGCTTTAGGGGCAGAGCTCATAACATGTAAGAATTGGGGTGCACTCCTGAGAGGAGGAGGTCCAGGAGCATCAGCTGGAGCAGCCCAGGATTTCTCGGGCCGGGTCAAGTGCTGGGAATTAAATTAATTTCTAGCGCGCGGCTTCCCCCGGCGCTGTGTGCTGCCGGCCCCCGTCTGCACCGTGCTGTCCCCAGCACGGAGGACTAGTGGTATTTAGAGCAAACTCCCCATTCCAATTTTCCCCAGCGAGGCTAATTCCCGCCTGCCAGGGAGCGCTGCCGCTGCTGCCGGCTCGGCCAGGGCCGCGCTGCGACCCGCGCTGGGGGCCCGGCTGCGCCCGGCTCGAGCTCTGATTGATTTCTCTTTTCGTTTTCCTCAGGCAATCCGTCTCGTGGCTGCTCTCGGCTCCAGCGCACCAAGCCTGGAGTTTAGTGGGGGACGGTGGCACTGCCGGAGTGCGGAGCAGCGCCCGGCGCTTGCTGCCCTGGCCCTGCCTGCAGGTAGGACCTAAAAATAGCATCCTCCTGCCTGGTACATGTGCTTTCCTCGAGGAGCGGAGCAGCCCCATCCTCCTCCCTGTACCTCTGCTCCTGCTGCGTCAGCGCAGCTCTGCCCGGCTCCTGGGAGCCCCAGGGACGGCGCGGGGGTCCGGCAGAGCCAGGCAGGGGCCGGGGGCTGCCCGCAGGGGCTAGGGCACCAGCCCTCGGCCCCGCACGGCCCTGCGTTGTTGCATCGGCGGGAGGAGATGCGGCGAGCGGCCAGTGCTCCTGGGAGCGTGGGAGGGAGCCGGGTGCATCCCCGTGGGGCTGGTTTCACGCCGCTGCGCTCCCTCCCTTGGCAATTGGGACTTTCCTCTTCCAGAGCCCATTCCTCCCCAGCCTCTTACCTTGGCCACAGGGAGCCGGAGGCCCACCCAGCCCTGGCTGCACCCTGCTCCCTCCTGCCCGCAGGGAGTGGTGTGGGATGAAATGACACGAAAACGAACCAGTCCCCTCCTGTGTGAGTATTTATTGGTTTGCAGTGGCTGCCTGGAGCCCAGCGCGTGGTTCTCCGGCCCCGGGACTGGCCGGCCCCCGACTCGGCGGCGGGGAGAGGGTGCAGAGCCCATGGTCCCTCGCTGTCCCTGGGGCCGTCAGGGAGGGCGGGTGGCCACCCCGGCACTATTTGGAGGTGGGGGTGCCCTGGCCGAGCTGCAGCAGGGAGTTGGTGGCGTAGTTCTGGAAGAGGGGCTGGAGGAACATGCCGATGGTGCCGAAGACGCAGACAAAGACGAAGATCCACAAGAAGAGGCGGTCAATGACCATGGCCACGTACTTCCAGTCCTCGCTCACCTGTGCGGGGCCGGGAGAGGGGCAGGGTCAGGCCGGGGCCTCCGGCATCACGCGGCACTGCCTGTGCCGCTCCCGGCAGGCAGCTGGACACTGGAGCACTGCAGCTCCCGGGGCAGCCGGCCAGCCCGCCACGGGCCCCATGGGGCTCGCTTCCCCCGCTGCCACCCGCGCGGCTGAGCCCAGGAAACTCATCTTCCCGGTGAGCTGAGCTGGGGGGGCAGCATCCCCGAGCCCTGCAGCCCTGTCTGGGGCCGGCTTCGCCAAAATCTGCAGCCTCACGGTGCCGCACGGGGTCAGGGCTCCTGGGAGCTGCCCGGATTTCCAGAGCAACTGCTTCAGGCTGGGGCCGCAGCGGCGGGTCGGGGCCGGGGCTGGGCCCCTGCGCGGGCGGGGGCTGCGGGGGGTCCCTGGGCATGGGGCCGGGCAGGGACCCCCTCGCCGCTCGTGCGCATCCTTCCTGTGGTGCAGCTGTGCACGCGTTTTGCACCCCACAGCTCTGCCTGCACCCCACAGCCCTGCCTGCATTCTGCAGCCCTGCCTGCACCCGCAACCCTGCCTGCACCCGCAGCCCTGCCCACCCCCAGCAGCCCTGCCTGTACCCCGCAGCCCTGCCTGCACCCTGCAGCCCCTGCCTGACTCGCGCTGCCCGCCCCCACTCACGCTCTGGTCGTCGTCCTCGCTGCGCATGTGGTCAGCGATGAAGCGCACACCATCCACCGCCTCCTCCAGCCCACAGGCGCAGCCGGCCACAGGGGCCGGCGCCTGCCCCTGCCGCTCATGGTAGCCGTTGAGCCCCTCGGCCTTGGCAGCACCAGGGTTGGCATAGCAGGCGCAGGCATGGACACCAGCCCGGAGGAAGAGGGTGGTGGTGGCGGCACGCTCCTGGGTGTGCCGGCGCTGGCGCAGGCGCTGGCGCGCGCAGTTCTGTCGCGGCTGCTTCATGAAGAGCAGCGCCGGGAGCTTGTGGAGGAATAGGGTGCGGACCCAGGGCGGCATGGTGTGCGTGGTGGGTGAGCGGTGGTGCACGTTGAGGACGCAGACGCTGGTGACGATGGAGAAGGTCACCAGCACCATGGTGAACATGAGGTACTTGCCCACCAGCGGCACGTCCAGCGAGGTGGGTGGCACGATCTTGGAAATAAGCAGCAGAAAGACAGTGAGGGCGAGCAGGACGGAGATGCAGAGCGTCATCTTCTCGCCGCAGTCAGACGGGAGGTAGAAGACGAGGATGGCAAGGGAGGTGATGAGGATGCAGGGGATGATGAGGTTGATGGTGTAGAAGAGCGGCTTGCGCCGGATGATGAAGTCATAGGTGATGTCCACGTAGGTGGAGTCATCGGGGTTCTCATTGCGCCGTCCTGGCAGCGCCACGATGTCCCACTCGCCGCTGGGCGTGAAGTCATCCAGGCTGGCCACCTCGCTCTTCAGCACCAGGTCGATCTCGGTGCGGTCATAGGTCCAGGAGCGGAACTTCATGGTGCAGTTCTGCTGGTCAAAGGGGAAGTGCTTCACCTCGATCTTGCATGCGCTCTTGTAGATGGCCGGCGGCAGCCAGAAGATGCTGCCATCGTAGGAGATCACCGCATTGGAGTAGAAGGAGACCTCGTACATCCCATCAGCGCTGGGGCGAAGGGATGCGCTGTCAGTCCTGGTCCTGCCCCAGCAGTGCAACGGTACCGCCCCGAGCCCCGGATGGGGTTGGGGCATGCACAGCCCCCCCCCAAAACACCTACTTGTTGTAGAGCACCACATCGGGCAGCCAGATGTGCTTCGAAGGCAGGCGGACCTTCTTCATGTTGTCAAAGTCCTCCGGCTTCCAGGTGAGGCGGTAATCCTCCCACTCCTGCGGGCAGGCAGGCTCAGCCCGGCCCAGCCGCGGGCAGGGGGGAACGGGGCAGGGGGGCTCAGGGCAGGTTGGACATCGGGGTCCCACACAGGGTGTACAGGGGGCCCGCGGCATGGTGCGGGGGGACTCAGGGCAGGGTGCAGGTGCATCCCCAAGACAGGGAGGTCCCAGGGTAGGGTGCAGAGGGCCCAGAGCAGGGTGGACATGGGGTCCCCAGGGCCATGGCAGAGTCCAGGGCTCCCACCTGCGTCAGCCAGACATTGGTGGTCATGATCTGCTCCCGCTCGTGCTGCAGAGAGAGCGGGGCCGGTTACTCGGGGTGCTGGGGGGGGCTGCAGGGCCCCCTCCCTTCCCTGGGAAACAGGGGAGCAGAGCCCCGGCCAACTCACCACGCTGATGAGCTGTGCCAGCGACACCATCAGCTGCACCGTCACCAGCTCAGAGCCGTTGGTCGCCGGCCGGATCAGCTTGTTGTAGCGTGCGGGGTCCAGCAGATACTCGACCAGCCGCTCCTCTGTGTCCGTGCCCAGGCTCCCTGGGGCGCGGTGGGAGGCTGAGCCCCGCAGCAGTGCACAGGGCCCCCCGGGGGGGTCCAGACCCACCCGGGGCTGAGCCTGTGCCTGCCTGGGGGTCTGGGCCTGGCAGCTCGAGGGCGGATGTGACAGTGTGGCGGTGTGTGGGTGTCACAGCCGGGCACAGGCTGCTCTCAGGGCAGGGGGGGTCGGGCAGGGAGATGGGGGACCCGGGGGGCTGCAGTGCCCGAAGGAGTCACTGCGGGTGGCCCTGGGCAGGGCCTGGAGCCCCGGTGCTGCCCCTCTGCCCTCCCCTGCCTGCCTCTGCCCATCCCTGCCCGTTCCTGCCCTCCCCTGTCCACCCCCGGCACCGCCCCGGCGGAGCGGCTCGGGCAGCCGGAGCCCACGGGCCCGCAGAGCCCCGGCGGGGAGGGGAGCGCCGCCGGGCCGTGGCAGTGGGCGGCACCGGCACCGCAGCGGGGCCGGTACCGGGTCCACGCCGGGGCGGTGC
Source organism: Phaethon aethereus (assembly GCF_964289735.1). Lineage (NCBI taxonomy): Eukaryota > Metazoa > Chordata > Aves > Phaethontiformes > Phaethontidae > Phaethon > Phaethon aethereus. Next base: position 1,318,338 of record NC_138604.1, read on the forward strand.
GGGGCCGGTGCCGGGGCGGCGCTGGACGGTCCTGTGCAACAGGCGCAGCCCTGGGGCCCGGTCCGGTCCCGTCCCCGGCGGTGCCGTTGCCCGCCCCCCCGCCCCGGCCCCCGGCACTTACGTCTGAGAGCGGCGAGGAGGCAGAGGACGCGGAGCAGCGCCATGGGGGCGGCCCGCTGCCGGTGCCGCTGCCGGTGCCGCTGCCGGTGCCGCTGCCGGTGCCGCTGCCGGTGCCGGGCGCTGTCCCCGGTGCTGCCCGCGCTCTCCGCGGTGCTGGCGCCGGCGGCCCGGGCGGGGCGGCCCCGGGCGGGAGGCGGTGCCGGGCGCTGCGCCGGGGCCGCCCCGCGCTCCCCGCTCCGCCGCCGTCACCGCCGCCGTCAGCCGGCCCCGGGGCCGCCCCCGCCCCGCCGCGCCCCGAGGACACTGGGGGAGCAGGGAGCTCTGAGGGGGGGAGGGGGCGGCGAGCTCCCCCAACCCTCCGCTCCACCGGCGTCCAGCCCCCGCCGCCCCCGGTCCCTACCCGGTCCCAGCGGGGTGGGGGAGCCGAGGGGGGAGAGCGGGGGGGAAGCTCCCGAGCAGATCCCAGGCACCGGAGCCCCCCCGCGGCCCAGAGCCCTCCGGGGCCAGCCACACCCGGGGGAGGGGGGCGCAGGCCCCGGGACCCCCCTGGACTTTAGGGACCCTTCAGGCCACGACGGGTCGCA